>NW_027186374.1:4266927-4271821 GCF_028583685.1 Petaurus breviceps papuanus | reverse complement strand
GTTTAGGCACTCAAATGGTTAATCTTCACTTCATGTGCAACACCTGAGATAATTGAAAAACTAGCTGCCTCCTTGTTTCAGGCCCCAACTCCAGGTCAGTGTTACCAGATCCTCTGCAATTTTAGGCACAGAATAAACCCTTTCCTTCCCCTTGTGGGGGACAGGAGGGAGATGTTTCCTTTTCTGGTCCTGCAAGCTTTGGAGGACTCTTTGGATTCTGACTTCCCCTTCTTTGGAGGTTCTCACTTTCCCCCCCTGGGAGGGGGAGGGGGAGGGGGTGGGGGAGAAGTTTGGTCCTTGGCTCTGAGAGCAGATGGCGCTTAGGTGGAAGGCGAACACTTGGTTCCGTGTTAGCTCCCTGTCCCTGCATCACCTGGCGCCTCCGCTCTCCCAGTCTCCCTGCTTCCCACCTCCCTGCTGATCTCATTGCTGAAGGAGAGGAAGTGGGGGAACTGGGAGACAAATCTGTTCCTGTTGGGGACTTTGGACTCCAGCCAGAAGAGCAGTGAGAGCCAAGCTAGGCTGAGCAGCTCTGAGGGGGAATGTCGTCTGGCTCCTCTGCCCACTTGGCTTCCCCACCTTCCCCTCCCCCGTGATCTTGCTCCCTGTGGGAGCCTAAGCCAGCTGAGAGGGTGCCCTCAGCACTCTCCCAGGCTGTGCCTTCTCTTGGCTAGACAGACAGATGGAAGGAGCTTGTCTCACATAATAATGTGCTTTGTTGTCCTGTAACCGAAGCTTAGGACTGAGCCTTGAAGAGGAGTGAGAAGGGAGGGTGAATTGGGCAATGGGGCTGGGGGCTGGGCAGCCTGCTGGCATATGCCTTCATTGAGCTGGTGGCAGCCTGGCATTGTGACCTTGGGTCTCATCCAGGAATCCCAGGGCTTCTCATGCCTGTCTGTCTCTTCTCTCCCCCTTCCCATGTCACACCACTAGGAGCTCTGACTCAGATGTGAGCCTGCACTCACCCAAGGCCCCCACCCTGAGTCTGCCCAGCAAAGAGCTTCTGCTATGCCTCCAGAAAGCACTACAGGGAACCTGAAACCAGCCCTTCCCCCAGTCTCCCATTCCATATCTCTAGTCACACCCAGCTGTATAACGAGGTGCAGCTGTTTACTGTGGGTCTGGAGATCTTGAGATCAAGGAAGACAGAGGTCCATACAGAGAAGAGAACAGGGGAAGCTGAGATCGGGGCTGTGTGCGTGTGTGTCAGGCAAGGGGTAGAGAAATAAAGGGATATCCTTAAGGCAGACTGGGATCTGTGAACTTGGCTGGGGGAAAAAGCCTATCTATACAAAAGGGAAGCCTTTGGTTTCCTTTGTGATCTCATGTATCTCATTTTGTGCATTTAAAAACCTTCTGGCCCAGGCAGAGTTCAAGGTCCAGAACCCCCTGTTTCAGGGGATCTTATCGAAGGAAGGTGATCTAACTTTGTAGCCACTCTTGCTGTGTGTTGTTGTCTGTCCTGGGAGCTCCATCTAGGCCACTCTGCCCTTGTCCAGGGTCCTGGCCCCACAGGCACTGCCACTTCCCTGTGGGCCTGCTTACTCCACACTATCCTTGATGCTAGGCAGGCTTCTGGTTTGCAGGCAGGTGTGGCTAGCGAGTGCCGCCTTCTTCCTGCAAAGGCTGGGAGAAGGAGGAAGTGGAAGCAGTTGTGCCCCAACAGAGGCATCTCCCTAGCAAATGCCCATTCTGCCCTGGGATGCTGTCCCTACTGCACAGACCAGGGACCTGTGAGGCTGCTTCTGGCAGCACTGACGTAGGCCTGACATTCCTGTTCCAATCTGTGTCTCCAGTTTGCAGCTCAGTGGGGAGCCGATGGTCCTGAGCCTGGGTTCTAGCTGAGGGACAGTGACCTGGAAGTCAGTGGGAAGGAACTGATGTGGCAGATTATGTAGGAGGGGCTGGGGCTGCTTGTTGGGGGACAGTTCAAGGCCCCCAGGTAGTGTCCTATAGAGGCATCAAACACAGAGCTGGCCATACTCCCAAGTATGAAGTGAACCAGATTGAAATGGAGTTGGAAAATATTTACTAAAACAACTAAAAATATAATAGGACATAAATGATGTTAAAATGTAGTGTTCTAAGGTAATTTGTGGCCCATAGGGCTCCTTACGTACGGCATTTCTATCTGCGTTTGACCCCACCAGAGGAGAGATGTCACAGTGGAATTGGAGTCTGGAAGATTTAGGTTCAAATACTTTTGCATTCTGCTTAACCTTCCCTAGCCTCAGTGTTACCTGTCAAATGAGGATGATAAGCGTCCCCATTTCATTGCATTGTTGTGAGTGTCCAATGAGAGCATTTGTAAAGTGCTTTGTGCACTTTAGAGCAGCTAAATAATTACCTGTTTGCCTCTGTTTCCTAATCTATAAAGTGAGACGGAGAAAGAAATGGCAAACCAATCCTGTACCTTTGACAAGAAAATCCCAAATGGGGTCACAGAATCTGAAAGGACCAAACAAAATTGCATACTTTAAGATTCTCTATACTATAGGGACCAAAGAGTGATCCTGACAAAATACTGCAGATTGTTTTCTTAGCTGTAAGGGGAGGACGGTGATCAGACTGGGACAATCTGGAAAGATTTTCTCTGGTGCCTGAGATGAGCCCTGGAGGAGGAGGCTTTGAAGAAAGCATTGTGAGCTCCTCACCCCTGTATTTGACTCCAGACTGGTCAGGGACCAGGGTGGCAGTGTTTTCCACTGGCCAGTCTGGACTGGCCGCTCAGGGCAGTAACGCAGGTCTGCTAAAGACAATCTTGCCTTAGTCTGCTCTTCTCCTTCCTGGCCATATTCCATGTCTGGGCTCCCCTAAAGGAAGGAGGTAGCTCAGCTGGGGCCAAGCTGATATTTTGGGCCATCAATGCATTTTCTTTCCTGTCCCCAGAAGCATGCAAGTGAGCACCTCAATGGGCCATAGAGTTTCTCCTACATTTGTTAAGTGCCTGCTCCTTGGAAGGCTTTGGGCTGGGGCTCAGGCTAGGAGTTTAAAAGTATGTGTGGGTGGAGGGAAAGCCTAGCTGAAGGGAGAGAAATAACTGTATTGTAATTTGAAGTGAGAGAACTTTTAAAAATGGACTGGCCCAGCCCATTGAGGTCTAAGACTCACTCTTTCACTATCCCAGAGAGCCTCTTGTTATGGTAATAGTTTCCATTGACTTTGACTTCTGAGTGCAGAACACCTTCCTTGCCCCCCATTTATTTCCTCCTTATGTTTTCTATCCCCAGATTAGAATTCAAGCTCCTTGAGGGCAGGAGCTCTCTTATTTCTTCCAGTTGTAGCCCCAGCTTTTAGCATAGGCTTGTAAGTACATTTTCTTGTGGGGTCTGTGCCTACCTACCCTGCAAGAGGGAGTTCTTCATATGGATGAAGTACCTTCGAGTCACCTCTGGTCATGTTCTGGCAAGGCCAGAACACAACTGAGATCCGTGGATTTCTTGAAGGCCACTGGTGGTTTTTCCCCCTGTATGTCAGACATTCGATTTCCTATATAGAATCTTCCTCCTCCCCAACTCAGCTGTAGCCTGGTCAGAGACAGAGCCTGGAATCTCTGCTCTTAGGTCATATCTGGAGAGTTGTTAGAAACCCTTGTTCACAGTCCCAGAGCTAGTTAGTGCTGGAGGTTAATAACATTAATAATAATAGGCAGAAAGCCAGAGGGGACCTCAGCTTTGAGGCTATTGAGTCTAACCCCTTTTACTTGTTTGGAGACCTTAAGTGACCTCTTCCCTGTCCTAGGGAGGGCACCTAAGGCTGTGTTTGAGTTGTAGTTGAGGCTGGAAGCCTGGAGCTTTGAAGCTTTGCATTTGAGAAAGGGGCTTGGCTTCCCTTCCGGCCAGGGAAAGGAGAAAGGGAGGGAAAGGCTAATGGATAATGATAATAAATAATAATAGCCAGCATTTATGTAATATTTTAATGTTTATAAAATACTTTACTTATACTATCTTTTTAAAAATTTTTTCCAGTTACATGTAAAGAGTTTTCAACATTCCCTTTTATAAGATTTTGAATTCCAAATTTTTCTCCCTCCCCAAGGCATCAAGCAATCCTCCTGGGAGAATTGGTGCTATTATCCCTATTTTAAGATGAAGAAACTGAGGCAGCCTGGTGAAGTGACTTGGCCAAGGTCATGCTGCTAGATGCTATACCCAACTGAAGGGTTTGACCTGATTCTTCAGTGAACACTTCCCACTATTCCATTCTCTAGTCTGACATCTGCCCAAACCTTATTTACTATCTTTGGGTCACTCAGAAACTTCTTGTCTTTATTTTGTTATTTCTTCTGTGTTGGGCACTCCTTGTGAGGAATCTTCCTCTACCAATATAGGTCAGCAAATGCTGTGCAAGTTAGAAATCTCAGAGAACTGCCCAGAAAACTAAAAAGGGAAGTGAGTTACAATCTCTGCCCTCTGTGCCAGGCTGCCTCATTATTGAATTTCAAGAAAAAGGAGACACTGCTCCCTCCCCCCCCCCCTTCCAGTTCATCTGTGTTTGGTTTTATAGTAATTCTGTATAATTTTCTTACCTGTATCCCTGTACATGAGTTTCCCTTTCAAAGAGGTGCAAGCCACCTGTATACCAACTGATTCCCACAGCACTCCCCCTCCTCATCTTCTTTATGGATTTAGGCTGACCCATCCCCTCTAGGGCCTGCCAATGAAAAATGTCACACTGTACACATTCCCTTAGGATATAGAAAAGAGAAGAATGGGAGGAAGGAAGGGAGAAAGGGAGAGAGATAAAGACAGAAAGAGACAGAGAGAGAAAATGATGGCTGCCATCACCTGTGACTTTCCCCCTGGTGCTGAACTTTGAATCTTGCACAGGGGAGAGAAAAGACAAAGACACACACACACACACACACACACACACACACACACACACACACACA
>NW_027186374.1:4250146-4266917 GCF_028583685.1 Petaurus breviceps papuanus | reverse complement strand
CACACACACACACACACACACACACACACACACACACACACACACACCTCTTTCTTCTGTAGCATCACAAAAGGAAGGAGTCGTGACCTTGGACTTAAGAAGGCCTGCCTTCTGGTGCAGGGTCTTATACTTGGTAGGTAGGGAAAACTCCATCTGGGGTCAGGAAGAGTTGAATGTGACTAAAGTGGGGGGAGACCCTTGATTGCCCAGAGCTTCTGTTTCCTCCCATAAACTGAAGGTCTCTCAGGTCCTTCCCAGCCCTGATTGTGTCATTCTAAGATCCCTCCTGCTTTGCCTGTCAATAGTCAAAGGTCCTCCCAGCTCTGTCATTCTGTGTCCCAAGGCCTACTTCAGATCAGACCTCCTTATTCGAATGTTTTCTCCAAGTTGGACTTTCTTACTCTTCCTTCTAAGATCCCTCCCTGCTCTGGCATGCTGGTCTGTGCTCTGGCTGTGACATGTTGTTGTTCAGTCCTTTCAGTCATGTCTGACTCTTTGGGACCCCATTTGGGGGGTTTTCCTGGCAAAGATACTGGAGTGATTTGCCATTTCTTTCTCCAGCTCATTTTACAGGTGAGAAAACAGAGGCAAACCAGGTCTCACTGGTAGTAAGTGTCTGAGGCTAGATTTGAACTTGGCTATTCCTGACCTCAGGCTCAGCACTCTGTCTGCTGCCCCTCCTAGCCAGAATTCACTGTGTTGCGATGGCCCAAGTAGAATCAGGGAAGCAAGGGGGTGATATGTAGACAAATGGTTTGGGTCAGAAACTGCTGCATTTCCTGTGGAAAGTTCAAGAATAACGTGTTTTCTTTGTGGAGGCAGAGTAGTGTGTGTGTGAGGGGGGCGGGACCGGACCCAGATGAGCTTTGTCAAGGCTTCAGTCAATGCTGGCTTGTAAAGAAAGCAGCAAGTTCAATGAGTGACTTAGGCCAGAATCCCAGTTTGGCTACTTATCCTTCACAGAAATGGGCACGTCCTATTGCCTGATGTGAACTTAGGTTCCTTACATATAAAATGCAGGAGGCCTTGGATGAGATGTCCCTGGCAGTTCCGTCCAGTTTTGGGTCTGTGACCCAATGATTCTGGGTCACTGAGAGGCAGAATGATTTGGGGACACCTTCCTACCCAAAAGTGGACTGAGCTGCCCTGAGGGGAAGGGACTTCCCTTCCTGTAACTTCTCCCTGGAGTGAGATGGCTGCCTGTGAGGCGTGGAGCTGCCCACTTTTACCAGGGCTTTCTCTGCCTCTGAGATTGGGGGTAATAGAAAGTGACGGGGAAGGCTTTGTGACCCAGCTCTGAGAAATGATGTGAGTGGTGGTGGAGAGTGGAGAGGGAGGGACAGGACCAAAGTAGTGAACAGCTCCCCATGCAGTAAGACTCGAACAGAGCATTGGAGAAAGGGAATGGGGCAAAGTTCTGAGGCAAGCTGTGTGGGCTCCATATCGCAGAGTTCCTGAGCAGTCTGTGGAAAGCTCCAGAGAGCAGGTGACCAGGTCCCTAGGCAGATGAATTTGGCTGATGTGTAAAGGATGAACTGGAAGAGGGAAGAGCCTGGATGCAGGGAGTCTGCTAAGGAGCATTTAAGCAATGGGAATCAGAGCCATTAACATTCTAGGGGGGTAGTGACAAGGGTTCATGGAAAGCTTAAACATTCATGTCAGAATTGTTTTTATTATAACGAATGATAAACATGAACATTGACATTTATAAGAACAGAAAAAGAGGTTTGGCTTTGGAAACCACCACCAAGCATTTGCTTGTTCTTTTTTAAGCACTTTCTCCATCATCCCCAACTCTTCACTCTGCCTTCTCCCTTAGAGCCAATTGTTTGTCAGGTTTTAGAGCTCTCCCTATATGACATCTGGGTTCCTGTTTCCCCTGACGATATGGCCATCAGCCTAACTAAGACCCTTGCGTAGACTATCATGAAAGCCTCTTAATTAATCTGCTTACCTCCAACCTCTAAATTTCCCAGTAGTTATCAAAAAGAATGTTCCTAAAGCATCAATCTAGTTCTGTCACTCCCCTGCTCAAAAGGCTGCATTGGCTCCCTATTGCCTCCAGGAGCAAATACAGATTCAGATATCTACATTTCTTGGCTCCCACCTATCTTTCCAAGATTGTTCATGTCATGTTGTCTTTCCTTTTCTTACTCTTTGTTCCAGCCGAACTGGTCAACTTTTATTTCTTCACTTAGGAGGACACCCTGCCTCTGAGTCTTGGAACAAGCTTTCTCGCAGTACTCTCCCTCCTCCTCTGACCCCTTCAAAACTAAGGCTCATGTGCCATCTCCTTCATGAGGCCTTTCCTGATACTTCCTCCCCTAGCTGCTAACCACCCTCTCAGTTTAGGTATTTACTTTGTATTCATTAGTGCATGCATGTTGCTACAATATAATCTACTTGTGGGCAGGAGCTGTTTTCATCATCTCAGGTTCCCTTTGAGTGCCTGGGGTACACTCCCTGATTGAGCTGAAGGGGGCAGCCCAACATTCCACCAGAGAAAAGGGGCCAACTGAACCCCATCTAGTTGCAGGCAAAGCTCCCAGCCCTTTGGGAGGCTGCTGTGGACTTGGAGTTGGAGACACCTGGTTTGGCTTCTCCCCTCAGACCCTGATTAGCTGGGGTACTCTCACCATGTTGCTGTACCTCTCCCTACCTCAGTTTCCCCATCTTTCAAGAGAGGGGCTGTTGGACTTGATGTTTAAGGTCCTTCAGCTCTCGATGTCTGAGCATGTCTTACACGAGCTGCCCGATCCCCAGCAGGCCCAGGTCTGGGGCTAGGGATGGACCTTGAGACCCTATGGTGCTAAAGGGTGGGGGATGCCTGGGAACACTTGTGCTGAGCAGTTTGAGGCCTCGTCCTGTGGTTCTGCAGACCCAGGAGAGCTCTTATCTTGAACTTTTGGACCAGGATGGGCTGGATATAAATAAAGCCTCTTCATTCCCAACTTCCACTGGATGCCAGGTGAAATGAGCCAAGCTTGTCTACAGCCCAGTCTCCTGTCCTTCATGGTCCCTTTGCCTTGTCTGCTCATGGTTCTTGGCTTCTTCTTGGGGCTGCTCATCTTGCTTTGCCTAGTAGCCCATCAAGAGCCCCACCATCCTCCCTGCTAAGGCTCCCTCCAAGGCTCTAGACCTTGGCACCATCCATCTTCCACCCCTCACTTGGTTTTATTCATCATGTTACAGAGCCACCAAAGGGATTATCCTAAAAGTACAGGTCTGAGCATATCCCTTCCTACCCCCTCTTCAAGAAGCCTCATTGGTTCCCTATTACCTCCAGGATCAGATAGAAGCACCTCTGCTTGGCATTTAAAACTATTCCGACCTTTCCAGTCTTTTTATTCTTCATTCCCCTCCACAAATTCTTGTTCTTCATCCAGATGGGTCTGCTTGCTACTCATGGAGCAGAGACCTTCCTTCCCAAGCCCATGATGCCATTGCCCTCTGGAAAGCTCTCCCTCCTGGCTTTAGCTCCAATTCCTCTCCTTCAGGAGTTGCCTCTCCCTCCCCCAAAGCACCTTTCCTCTGAGATGATCTCCCATCTACCCTGTCTATAACTTGCATGTACCTGATTGTTAACAAGGTGTCCCCACCCCCACCCCCATTAGGCTGAGAGCTCCTGGAAGGTAGGGACCATGTTTTCCCAGCAGAGCCTAGTACTCAGTACTGCTATTTCCTGGAGCCCCTGCATGTTACATCTTCTATCTCTTGTTGTGGGAGAGCAGGACTTTGCCCAGTCTTGGCACATAGTAGGCACTGACTAAAGCTGACCTGCCACTGGCTGGGCACTGGATGACCCTAGCATCCTATGGCAACCAAGCCAGCATAATGAACCCAAGGTTTTGCTGTAGAGCACGGAAGCCAATCATTGGATCTGGAAGGGAAAAGTCTCAGCACTGGGCTAAGTGTTTTACAAATTTTATCTCATTTGATCCTTACAACAACATTACAGACAGGGAAACTGAGGCACAGAGAGGTCCAATATGTAGTAAGAGGCATAGATGGGATGGAAATTTGGGTCTTCTAGCACCAAATCCATTCTCTTGTCACTATGGCATCACAAAGGCTGTTGGTTTACAAAAACTTAAAGCTACAGGAAATACTATCTTCCTCCCCTAACCTCCCAGAGGCTCAGGGGTGCATATGGATAAAGGTAGGGAGAAGATGCTCAAATATCCATTTATTTGATTTCTAATCACCTGCAGTATGATCTCCCCGAATCCCCCCCCGTCCCCCCCACAACACATGGGCCAGGAGTGTTTTGGGGACTCCGTGTCCCCATTCTCTGCTTCTTGGCTCTTCCCTGTAGTGCAGGCTCCTAGCTCCTTCTTTCCTCCCTCCAAGCCCCTGCTGCCAAGCTGGGGAATCCAGGAATCCACACTGGGCTTTGGCATCCCTCCATGTCCCTGATGCCCTCAGCCCTGTGCCAGCCAGCCTGGTGGCTCAGGAAATCAGAGGTTGCTGGCAATGGCTCCCTCCTTGCCTGCTGCCATTGCCTTCCCAACTTGCTACCAGAAGGGAACCCCCAAAGAAACCCATTGGGTTTTCAAAGGGAGGGGCACTGAAGGCCACTTTTCTAGTGGGGAAGACAGAAACTGCCCAAGACCGCTCCTCATTGGGACAGGTTCCCAGGGACACAATTTAAAGTTGCTCTCCCATTCTTCCTGATAGAGTTGAGCCCTAACAGCTTTGTATGACCCAGTCCAAATCATTTAACCTCTGCCTTAGTCTTCCCATCTGTAAAATGGAGATAATAATAATAGTACTTACTTTCCAGGGCAGCTAGTGGCAAAGTGGATAGAGTGCTAGGCCTGGAGACCTGAATTCAAATCCAACCTCAGACTCGCACTATCTGTTTGACCATGAGCAAGTCACTTAACCCCATTTGCCTTAGTTTCCTTATCGATAAATTGAGCTGGAGAAGGAAATGCAAACCACTCATTCTAGTATCTGCCAAGATAACCCAAAATGGGGTCACAAAGAATCAGACATGACTGAAAATGATTTAACAACACTTCCCAGGATTATTTTGAGAATCAAATGAGATAATATTTGTAAAGTACTTGGCCCAGGGCCTGGCACATAGTAGGTGCTTAAGAAATTCTCCCTCCCTTCCTTCCTTCCTCTCCCCCTCCCTCCCTCCCCCCCTCCTTCCCTCCCTTCCTCTCCCCCTCCCTCCTTCCCTCCCTTCCTCTCCCCCTCCCTCCCTCCCTCCCTCCCTCCCTTCCTCTCCTCCTTCCCTAGCTTTCTAGTTTACAATTTAATTGGTGGGATGAGACACGTGGGGAAAGGTAACTAACCTCACTTTCCAAGGCTCTGTCCTGAAATAACACCCGAAGCTAAATTAAGAATGGTTGAGAATTGGAGGATGGGGAGGAGAGGCTGGGGTGTGTAGGGAGGGCTTCTGCTCGGTGCCAGCTGAGCTCCAGCTTTACAAACAGGCAGGACCCCCCCTGAACCTCTGCATCTTGGGAAAGGTCCCAAAGTCCACTTGGCCAAATGGCTCAGGGAGGGACCCCCTTCTCCTGTTATCATAGCTCAGTGTGATGCAGCCCCTGCTCCCCAGCAGGGGGCCTCCACCTCTGGGGCAGCCCATTAGAGTTTGAACCAGTTCTAATTGCTTGAAAGTTGTTCCTGACATCCTTGGTCTCCCAGCACCTGGCGCATCTTGCTGCCCCCTCTGATATGTCCAGTTTGTCCTGGCCATGACTTAGATCTTGTCCTCCCGGCTCTTGTGGGAGGGGGTGGAGCAGGAAGAAGTCCCCCCTCCCCCACCCCACCCCCACCCCCCAGGCCTTCCTTGCCCGGCTTGTGGCTGCAGGGATCTTTGTGCCTTCCCTGGCAGCCGCTGCTCATCCTCTGCCAGGCCTGGAAAAGCCTGGAGCTTCTGAGGCTGCTGGAGGCAGCCCTGCCAGACAGAGCCAGCCGTGCCCAGAGTACTCATGAACCCTCCACAGGCCCTTTCAAACACTTTACCCTGTGACCCTGACTGGGCTCCGTGGGGGTGGGGGGAGTTGGTGTGCCCTGGAGAATGCTGCTGAGGCCTTTAATTTATTCTTTTCATGGGGAGCCAGCCTCAGAGCTGATTAAACAGAAGGCCCTCTCCTTTTCCTGCCCCCACCTGTTTCCACTTGCTGGGTTCCACTTGGAATGAGGCTGAGATCCCTGAACCTCCTTGGTAGAGAAGTGGGTGGGGGCAGGGAGGCTATCCAGCTTCATGGCTTCTCTCCCTTCTCAACCCAACTGGAGTCTCTTCCCTCTTCCTAGAGCCCTTTTGGCTTTGCTTGGGTGATGAGATTACCCAAATACTTCACTGGGACCTCCTCAGTGTAGGGATTCCCTGCATCTCGAGGCTTTGAAGGTGATCCCTGTCTGCCCATCCTAGGCCAGTCTGGCCACTGTCCTCTACATATGTTCCCCCCACCCCCACCCCTCCCTTTGACCTTGTGAGCCAGCCAGATCCCTCCCTTGAGACACCTTGATACCCTGGAGTTCGTGGGTGGTCCATTGTCCATCTCATTCTCAATAATAACAGTAATAATAGATAGGATTTACATAGCACTTTAAGATTTGGAAACTGTGGGGCGGCTAGGTGGTCCAGTGAATGCAGCACTGGTCCTGGAGTCAGGAAGACCTGAGTGCAGGTCCGGCTTCAGACACAACACAAAACACAAAACTAGCCATGTGACCTTGGGCAAGTCACTTAACCTCAATTGCCCTACCTTTCCCCCTCCAAAAAAAAGCAAATAAATAAATAAATAAATACTATCCTTCCAAAAAAAAAAAAAAAGATTTGCAAAGTGCTTTACAAAATGTGAGTCATTTTTTTCTTCCCCATCTTTCCAGGAAGTAGGCACTATTATTTAACTATCCCTATTTTCCTGATGCAGAAGCTGAGGCTCACAGAAGTTCGGTGGCTTGCTCAGGGTGACGGGTAATGTCTAAGGTCAAATTTGAACCGTGGTCCTGGTGACTCTTATGTTCAATACTTTAGCTAAGAAACCACCTCAACTGCCTTATGGTCAAATAGTGATCTGAATCTGGAGACAAAAACACGAAGGTTTGAGGTGTTTTGGTGGCTCAGTGAATAGAGCACCAGCCCTGGAGTCAGGAGGACCTGAGTTCAAATCTGGCCTCAGACACTTAACACTAACTAGTTGTCTGACCTTGGGCAAGTCACTTAACCCCAATTGCTCTCCAAAAAGCAAAAAAAAAAAAAAAAAGAAACACCAAGGTTTGAATACAACCTCCAAGACTAACTAGACAGATATTCAACCCTGAACAAGTTTTAACCTCTCACAGCCTCCATTTGCTCATCTGTAGATTGGACTTGTTGGCCTTGATGACCCTCTGAGGTCCCTTGTAGGTCTAGGCTCAGCTTTAAGGAGGTTCATCTTTTCCTCTTAGTCTTTATAGTTCTTAGTTATAGTGTTAACAGTCTGCTCCCACCCACTCTGCACCACTCCCTTTCCTTCTGATTGATACTCATTTTTAATTCTTTTTTTGTAATTTGTTTTATTTTAAATTTAAATACAAAATGAGAAAAGAAAAAGAATTGCCATGTACACAACAGATATAAGAAATGATTCAATATCAAATCATAAATTTCTATTTCAAGACAATCTATCTAATAAATCCTACACCTTGTGTTCAAAACCGCCCAGCTTTTTCTTTGCTATCTGGTTGGCTTTCTTTTCTTCTCTGCTGCATACTTTTTATTTTATATATACATATATGTATATGAATATATATAGATACACACATAGACATCTATAATTGTGTGTGTATATATATATATATATACTTATACACTCACACACACATACATATATATGTAAGACTGTACTATGCCTATTTCCTCCTAATCATCTGTTTCTCTGAAGGTAGAGACCATCTTCCTCCATAAGTCCAAGTTTTTCCATGTTTTTCTAAAATTAACCAGTTCATCATTTCCTACACCACAGAAATATTCAAACTCATTCACATCCTATCCAGGAGATTGTCTATGAAACTTTTCTCCAAACTTTCTGCGTTCCTTCTGTTCTTGACTATGTGGGTTTTATTTATACAAGAAAATTTTAATTTAAAATTATCAAAATTGTCCTTTTTATGATTCAACAATGCTCTCACCTTATAATATAGTTTGAGGTCTGATGCTGCTGAATCTACTTCCTTTACATCTTTTTCCCAGGTTTCTTTGAAGTTCCCAGAGGGGGAACTTTTTGTTCTTCCAAATAAGCTTTGCTATTATTTTTTCTAACTAAGTAAAATAAGTTTTAAGTAATATAATTGGGATGACATTGAATGGATTAATTAGGTAAAATTATCATTTTAAAAATTATATTGACTTTACCTACCCAGGAACAGTAAATATTACTTCAATTATTTAGATCTGAGTTTATTTGTGTAAAAAGTGTTTTATGTCTATGTTCATAGAGTTCCTCTGTTTTGGCAAGTCTACACTGAGGTATTTTATACTGCCTAGTATTTTAAATGGTCTAAAACAATATTGAATAATATTGCTGACGCATAGTATAGTTTCTCTATTTTTCTCTTTTGATTAAATCTATTTTAACTTTAACTTTGAGATCACGATTACTACCCCTGCTTTTTTTTTACATAATAAATTCTGCTCCTTCTCTTATCTTATCTCTGTGTGTCTCTCTCATTTTTATGATGTTTCCTGAAAGCAACATATTGTTGAATTCAAATTTTTAATCTGTTATCCATTTCTGTTTTGTGGATGAATTTATTCCATTCCCATTCTATGCTACAATTCCTTTCTGTGTTATTTTCCTCCTTCCTATTTTTCACCCTATTTGCTCTATCCCTCCCCACTTCTCTGCTTTACTTCTACCTGTTGCCTTGCCCTCCTATTCCTTAATCTATGCACCCCTCTAAGAGTATGAACCCAGATCTTCCCTATCCCCATAGTAACTATCTATGGTTGGACTCTTTCTCTTTGCTTAGTTAATATTTATTTATTTTGCTTTATTTTGGTTGTAGGAGCTATTATGACATCTGTCCCGGGGCGCAACCTTGAGTTCTCTTCTCCATTCTTCAGCCACAGCTAGGTCCCCCAGTCACACTGTCCTGAAAATGATCTAGCTCCCTGTGGTCCCTCCAGTATCTGCAAATGACAGCTGTCTCTCTTCCCTGGAACTAAAGCCAGGGACTCTGCTCTCCTCTCAGTGCCCACCACCAACAGGGTCCCTGACCCTCCCTAATGCCCTCTCTAGGTGTGTGCTAGCTCCTCCCTGCAGCACAGCTGTGGTTGGCATCCTTCAAATGTGGAAGGTCCTTCAATCTTTTCCTGCTCTGTCACGCTTCTTCCCTTACTGTCCTCCATACAGGCACTCGGTTGATTCAGCAGTCAGGCTGGAGGTGTCACACTTCACTTTGAAGGTTCAGGTCTTTTCATTTTAACCCTAGTCTTGTACTGGAGCATTTCATGACTCACAGCCATAAGAGATGCTACCAGAATCCTTGTAGTGAAACCAGAAGGGCAGATGAATGGGCTCACAGAATAACAGACATTAATTTGGCATGTTGAGTTGGCAGTACCTCTCATATACATTAACTCTTTTTTTTATTTTTGGAGGGCAATTGGGATTAAGTGACTTGCCCAAGGTCACACAGCTAGTAAGTGTTAAGTGTTTGAGGTCATATTTGAACTCAGGTCCTCCTGACTCCAGGGCTGGTGCTCTATTCACTGTACCACCTAGCCACCTGTATACATTAACTCTTGATCATCACAATTCTGAGTCAGGCATTGAGAATTATCTTCTCTTTGCAGATAGGGAAACTGAGGATTAAGAAAAGTATATGTATGGTCATACAGCTAGGAAGTGCTTGAGACAGAATTTGAACTTGGGTTTTCCTTACTCTGAGGTCAGGGTTTGCTCTGCTACAAACAGGACCATACCTTAGAAGTGACACATGTATGTGAAATCAATGGGGATAGAGGAGCTGGTGGACAGGAAAGGTCTCCTACTGCGTTTCCCCGATAATAAGACAGTGTCTTATTAATTTTTTGGACAGAAAAACACCAGAGGGCTTATTTTCAGGGGAGGGCTTATTTTAATGAACATTGACAGCGATTTTAATAAACAGGTAAATGTGAACAAAAAAATGTACCTTTACTCAATAAGCAAATCACTGGGGAAGAACAGGATGACGCGCTCACTGCTGCAGCTCTGATTGGATGCAGCTCGGAGTGCGGCGTGCGTTTCATGCAGGGGGGGACGGTGCATACAGAGGGTACCATAATGTAGTGTGTAGCGCAGGGGATCACCTTCACTACAGTAGCAATCTCAATAGGGCTTATTTTCGGGGGAGGGCTTATTTTAGAGGAATCTTACACAGTAAGGGGAGGGCTTATTTTCGGGATAGGTCTTATTATCGGGGAAACACGGTAGCTGAGTTGAATTTCTCAAGATCATGGGTCATTTGGTTTTTTATTACCTTTGTATCTTCAATGCCTACCACAGTGACTAGCATAGCATAGGGATACATAGCTCTTGGATTGAGCAATTTATAGGAGGTGGCCATGCCACAGACCCTTAAGGGAAACATAGGATTCTGTAAGGCAGAGGTGAAGATAATGCATTCCAGGCATAGAGTAACCATCTATAAAGGCATAGAGGGTTTGGAAAAAGAACCAAAAGTACATGTACAAAGAACCAAAAGCTGGCCAGCTTGGGGAGAATGTGGATTGCCTAAGGAGCATCTGCAGTGTGTGGGATGGGCCAAGTCTGGATAGACAGTAGAGAGTCAGATTGTGGAGGCTTTGAATGGATAGTCTTGTCCTCTGGTCCTGGTCTGGTCAGCAGTTTCCAGTGCTTTTCACATGAATGTGGGAATTGAAGATATACATGAGAGAAGGAGGGAATTAGTCAATTCAAGGCCAGGAAGCTGATTGATCCATAAAGCTCCAAATCACAGAAAGTCCATGGAATTCACATGTCTGAATCAGTAAGAGGAATTGCTTACCTCCTTTTCATTTTAAAATTATCTTTTGTTTTCATATAACCCAGATTTCCCAGTATACCTGCCTGCTGTCCCCTTAAAGAATCATTTTTTTTGAGGGGGGAAGGCAAGGCAATTGGTGTTAAGTGACTTGCCCAAGGCCACACATCTAGTTGTGTCAAGTGTCTGAGGTCAGATTTGAACTCAGGACCTCCTGACTTCAGGGCTGGTCCTCTATTCACTGCACCGCCTAGATGCTCGAAGAACCATTCTTTATAACAAAAAAAAAGTTCAGTAAAGTTAACCAATACATCAACCGAGGCAGACATTATATATAGTGTTCCACATCCATTTTCCTCCCTCCCCCCAACCCCACAAAGTGAGGAGGAAGGTGCTTTTGTCGAAACTCTTCTTTGGGACTGAGCTTAACCAAAGTGCCTGTCTTTCAGACAGTTACTTCATCCTGCAAGTTTCGGAATGCCTACCAACAAATGCAGCTATTAAAAATGTAATTTGATTGATTTTCAGTCTTTTTTTTCAGTTATATCTAACTCTTCATCCCCTCATTTGGGGTCTTTTTGGTAAAGATACTAAAGTAGTTTGCCATTGCCTTCTCCAGCTCATTTTATTGAGAATATTTCTCCTGATGGAGAAACTGAGACAAACAGGGTGAAGTGACTTACTTGCCCAGGGTCACACAGCTAGTTAGTGTTTGAGGCCAGATTTGAACTTTTTTTCAAGGCTTTATCTACTGCATCACCTAGCTGCCCATTTTATTGATATCTTTTATTTTTATAGAACTTATGTTTTCCCCATTATCTCCCTCATAATATCCAGAAAATATTCCTTTATTACAAAGACTTTTTAAAAGGAAAGAAAAAAGGAGAAAAGAGGAAAAAGTTTAGCAAAAACAGTCAACACATTGAAAACATTATGATACATACAACTTTCCAATCTGTTCTTTTTCGACCTCGTGCCTAAGCAGTCACATTCTGACTTGCAACTTTCTAATCCCCCTCACCTCCACCCCATTCAGGTCACTCAGACCTGACTGTGTCCTGTGCTCAAGCTCATTGCCCTGTCCCTCCATTGTCCTCCAGCAGGCCAGACCTCTGAGGTGAAGGCTGAATTTGTGATCTGCATCTCATTCTTCCTATTTGTTCTTGCCCCCTGCACAGACAGGGTCTTATCTCCCACCCCTCTTGAATTGCTCCTTCATTCTGAATTTGAGTCAATATTTTTGGAAGGAAAATTTTTAGTGTATTTTCCTTTCAAAGAGATTTCATTGGCGGGGGGGAGTGGAAGTCTGTATTAGAGACACACGATTGATCCCTTTCTCAGGGGGTGCTGGTCTTTCTGCTTAGCTCTATCTCTAGTCCATTTTTAACAAGTCTGAGCTTTTCCTGATTCTTCTTTTGCTGTTTGTGACAGCCTTCCTGTACCCACTTCACTTGGAGTCCACTGGTTTTTTTAATATGGGGATCTTTGCTTTAACATTCATTTGGCTTTTTAAATTATTATTTTATCACTGACACTTCAAAATAAGTTCCTGTTCCTCTGCCAATGGAACTTTGCCTTATAGCTAAAAAGTGCCCTGAAGCAAAACAAAGGAACACATTGACTGAAGTCTGCTAGCCCCCTTTTCCACCCATAGCTCATCACCTTTCTGCATGAGAAGGAGGTATATCTCTTCTTAAGTCCTCTGGAGTCTGGCTTGGTCTGTTTCCCTAAGTATGAATTGTAGTAGGTAAGCTAGCAAATGAAGGGGAAGCATCACTGATGTAGTGACTTGTGCTATGATGTGGGAAAGGGGATGACTGTCAGGATAACCAGATTGAGGGAGAAAGGGGCCCTAGTGATGTAGCTCTCTGTGAGTCAGGCAGCAGCCCAAGTTTCCATTCCAGTATCTACTCACAAGGTGCCAATGCCTGGCACACACTAACTGCCCAATAAATGCTTTATCTGTCCATCCACCCACCCATTCTTCTATCTTCAACTGCTGGAGCTACTTTGCAAAGGGAGTCTTCTCCAAAGAGTAGAAGTGAAGTAGTCTAAATGGGAAGGGAGCTCGCCTCAGAGTCAGAAAAATAGGGATTTCAATACCGTAACATTGGACTGATTTCTTGTTTTTATATTTCTTTTTCCTTTTTCCATGTCCCAGAGAGCTACGTCTTTTAATATGAGGGATGGGAGTGGATATAGAGGCAGTTCAGCAAAACTAACCATTAGATTGAAAGCTTCTCGAAGGCAGGGAGTGTCTTTTGCCTCTTTTTCTATTCTTGGTGCTTATCACAGTTCCTGGAACATAGTAGGTGCCTAAGAAATGTTTATTTCTACTACTAACCAATTTAAGAACCTAGTCAACAGTATAGGCAGAATTCCTTATCCCCGAACAAGGAATGCAAAAGGTACATTCTCATTTGTTCTGTGCAAAGCTTGGTCATTTTATTATTATATATGCTCTCCATTTACCTACTTGAAGTCATTGTATATATGGTTTTCCTGGTTCTGCTTACTTCATTTTGCATCAGTTTCACATATGTCTTCTCTATGCTTTTCCAAATTCTCCCTATTCATTGTTTCTTGCAGGGATGGGCTTCTATTACAGTCATCATTCATGTCCTGCAGCTTCTTTAGCCATTCCCAATTTGAGTAGACCCCATTTATTTCTGGTCTTATATTTCTGGAAGTGAATCTCTGTTACTGTCTGTAGAACCTTCTCCCCTCCTGGTCATGTGATTGCTGGACTCTTTGTGTTCCTTAGGTGGTACTCACCCTCCCACTTCTGGGTCTTTGCTTCCATACAATTTCAGCCCTAATGATTTTGATAGAGATGGGGCTGTTCCTGGGTCTTTGCCCTCCTTGGCTTCTGTGGTAGTTGTGGAATCTTTGGCCAAAGAAAGGATGTCAACAGTTACCTTCCTCACTTGGTTCCAAACTTTCTTTTTAATTTAAATTTTCTTTCAGTTTTAAAATTTTATTAAAAACAATAATTATCAATCAACATGAACATTTCAACATAAAAGGTTAAAAAAAAGTCTATAAAAGTAGGAATTCCACATAGGTTCAGCTTTTTTACAAGTCTATATTAAATTTAAATGGAAATAACAAAATTGCCCTGTTTTGCGTCCCCTTCTGATCATTTTAATGTTTTTGTTCTTGTTCAAACTCTTTTTTTAATGATCTTTTCTTTTCCAAGAAGTTATGCTGGTATCTTTTCACTATCTCCTTTCCCTTTCACCTTCCAGAGAACCATCCCATCCATAGAACAAAGAATTTTTAAAAGGGGAGGGAGGGGGAGGGAGAATCAGACAAATTAGCTAATACTTAGGGGAAAAAAGCCTAAACATTCATACAATGTTGTACATCTCAATTCCCCCCCCCCCCCTTCTGTAAAGGAGCTGGGAGGCAGGGAGTGTTCTCATCTCTCTTCTTTGGGTTTGGGCTTGTTCTTTGTAATTTTGCAACATTCATTTTCAATTGTTTGGCATTTACTCTTCCCAGTTACATTGTCATCTCGGTGGGTGTGTGGTCTTGGTTTAGCTTCCTTGACTCTGTATCAGTTCATGGTAGTCTTTCTAAGCTTTTTGTTTTCTGCATCTAATTCATTTCTTATTGCACAGTAATGTTCTAAAGCATTTCTGTGCCCAAATTTATTTAGCTATTTCTCAATCATGGGCGACTGATATTCTTCTCTCTCCTGTTTTTTCCCCCTATATTGCTAACTCTGCCTAGTAACACAAAATCCCTTCCCCCTTTAGCTCATCAAATTAATATAGTCAAGTGAAACAGCTCAACATGTTGGTCAAGTTTTAAACTGTATGTTTCATCCTAACCTCCAATCATTCCAACCTCCTCAAAGGTAGGTTTTGTGCTTGCTCACTACCTTCTAGAATGTTTCAGTTACTCTACAGCTCTAAAAAGCAGTGCTCCTGTCTTCCCACAGTCCTTCCTATAGGTAATGGTTCACTTTTGATCATCTCTTTATCATCTGTTTGTGGCAATCTGGGCTGTATGCTTAGGCTGCCTTGTGGGCGTCAGGGAGGGAGCCTCTCCTGACTGCCCTACTCATCTTGAAGCATCTCCCCCCTCCCATGTTTTTTCACAGTCAGAATGGAGGTGGCACTGCCCACTCATGACTTAGAGTACCATTAATCATGATTAGGAGAAATCATTCCAGGACCTTGTCCCTAGTGTAGGGGGGAAAGACTTCCCAGAATCACTGAGTTACAGAGCTGGTAGGAACCTTGGAGATTCTCAAAACCTGTCACTTGGCAGATAAGGAAATAATGGGATGAATAGAGTGCTTTTCCTTGAGTCAGGAAGAGGCAGGGTGAAGTCATTGTGACTCTGGACAAGTCATTCAACATCTCTGGGTCCCACTTTCCTCACCATGAAAGTGAAGGTAATAATACCTTTGGCAGCTCCTTCCCATGGTTGTAATGAGACCCAGATGAGATATTGTCTATGAAGTCCTGTGACTGTCACCTACTGCTGTTCAAATTATTGCTGTCATTATTCATAGGGACTTGGGTTTAGAGGCAGAAGGGACCCCAAGCCATTAAGTCTACCCCTTTTATGGATGAGGAAATTGAGACTCTTAAGTTTGTCATAGCATCATGGGGCCCCTGGGGCTGTCTAGTCAAACACCTATGTTTCATTTTAAAAAACATTGTTTTTATTGTGTCCTCAACAAACATCATTAAACATGGGCATTTCTGTATCCCCAGAAGTAGAGAAAAAGCAGGTCATGCCTGGAACCACAAATCTATTCCCTTTGATTGTGAGTTGTCCAGTTAATATGGGCTGGTGTTAAATTGGAACCCAGAGTCTTGGATTCCAAATTGGGCATTCTTTCTCCTGAGCCACCCTGTAGTGGATGATGATGATGAAGGCAATTTCTCTGCCACCTGAAGCCCCAGAAGTATGTGGCCACCTTCCACACCATCAATAGCTAAGCAATGATGCAAGCCCAAGCATTTTTTTTTGGGGGGGGGGGGCTGCTATGAGTGCTCTGTTCCTTCTCAAGTGTTGGAGGTAGCCCCTTCGTAGGTCGGTGGCAGAGAGAGGCCATGTCTCCCATGGCCACAGATCAAGCACCAGAACCCATGGTCCATATTCCTTTTCTTGTCTGACTTGTTAACTGGTTCTGAAGGGAATTCCAAACTAGGAATTAGCTCTTTTCTCAAAACAGCTTCAAGGGAGTTCCCGGGCATCTGCCCCCTTGCTCCAGAAGCCCCAGGATTCCTTCCAGCTCATCCTTTGTGCCTCCTCTTCTCCTCTGGCTGTGGCAGTAACCCAGGAGGGGAGAGCAGAATCGGACCTCACTGAGCTGAATCCAGCTGAGCCCAGGCTTGTAGGGACCTGCTGCTGGAGGTATGGGAGCCCAGGCAGATGAGCCCCACAGGCTGCCCTGCAGTCCTATGGACAAGAGATGGGATTAGAAGCCAGATTTGGGTAATAAATATGTAACAGTTGACACCCACGTTAGTATTGTCCTTGAAGTATGGTTGGCCCCTTGGAGAGCCATAGTCTAGAAACAGGTCATGTTCTTTGTCCTCCATGGAGAAGAAACTAGGTGTTGGAAAATGGCCCCAGTGCCCTAAAGTGGGTGGGTGGTCAAGCTAGAATACCATTGGAGATGATGAAGTAATGAGAAGAGCCTTCTCAGTTGAGTTTTCTCTGCTTCTAAAGAACATGGCAAAAAAGGAGATGGCTTCAAAGAATGCTTTGCTCCATGGCCCTGTTAGACGAAGAAGTGTAAATCCTTCAAGGGGACTACCCGATAGCATGCAGC
>NW_027186374.1:4241870-4250136 GCF_028583685.1 Petaurus breviceps papuanus | reverse complement strand
GTGTGTGTGTGTGTGTGTGTGTGTGTGTGTGTGTGTAAGAGAGACACAGACTGGGAGACAGGCATACACACACAGCAGGGAGCGACTACAGCCTGTGCAAAGAGAGATTGCAGCCCACTGGCTCTTGGCCAGGTTCCTAGGAAGAGGAAGCCATCACAAACACGGAAAGGAGAGGAAGCCAGCCCGAGAGCTCTTGCTCCATTTTCCTCCCTGCTCAGTGTCCGTGCCAGCTGTCTACCATTTAGAGACCATTTCCTCTTTGGAGCTTCCCTTTAGCTCACTGACCCACAGAGGAATGGAGCTGGTTAGTACATAAAAGGCGGCTCCTGGGGTCAAGGAAACCTGACCCCATTTCCTCATGTGGAGAAGAGTAGTGATGCCTATTGGGCTCTTCCTTGGGTTGCTGGGAGCATCAGCTTGGCTGATGGATATAAAACTGGCATAGGAATAGGACTTAGCAGGGGCAAGTTGCAGCAGAGTGCTGACTTTATGGGAGTCTGAAGCCTGCTTCAAACATGACCTTGGGAAAATCACTTTTTAAATCTCAGTTTCCTCATCTGTAAAGTGAGGATAATGAAAGCATCCCTTGGTCAGGGCTGATTAGATAGTAGAGGTAAAGGGCTTTGTCATCTTTAAAATGTGACCAATCTGTGTGCTAAATAAAGTGTATTGCTGACACGGTAGAAATAACACAAGATTTGGAATCAGACAACCTGGTTTGGAATCCCAGCCACGCCACTCACCCACTATGTGGGCTTGGGCAAGGCAGTTTATATTTGGGGGTTTCCTCAGTGTAAAATTAGGGGCTTGGCCTAGCATTTCAGTCTATGGTTTTGTGTTCCTCTGGGGGGAGGCACCCCAAGATTTGAGTGCTCTTCTGAGGCTAATTATCTGAGATCTCAAGCTCCCAGAATGAAATCAGGCTGGAAGGAATCACAGTGACTATCTAGTACAAGCCCCTCTATTTATGTATGAGGAAACTGAGGCATAGAGCAAGGACATTGGGCTTTGGAAGCCCTTGACCTGTCCCCTTCTTACCCTTTCATTTTACTTATAACTTATGTCTCCTGCCTACTCTGGGATCTGTTGACGTGGAGCATTTTTGCTGTCCCTCAAACTTAACACTCCATTCCCTGACTCTGGGCCTTTTCCTCATGCCCCTCATGGCTGGAACTCTCTCTCTTAGCTCCATTTCCTGGCTCTCCTTCAAGTCTCAGTGAAAGTCCCACCTTCTGCAATAAGCCATTCCCAGGCCCTAATCATAGGGCCTTTCCTCTGAGATTATCTCCATTTATCCTGTCTACATCTTGTTTATACACACTTGTTTGCAAGCTGTCTCCCCTATTAGTCTATGAAGACTTTAATAGATGGAACTGTTTTTGTTTTCGTCTGCTAGGTTCTTAATAAATACTTTTTGACTTGGCCCGAAGGGATTCACCCAAAGTGACACAGACAGTGGCAGACAGCTGTCCCATGTCCAAACCTGATTCTACCAATTAGGAAACTGAGGCCACACAGAGAATAAATAGCTGAGGCAGGGGAACCCACTACCTCATTTGTGTGTACTGAGCTCTCCATGCCAGGTATCCCTTGGGCAGAGAGTGGGCTGCTAGCAGGCAGCTGGGGCATCCTGGTTCTAAAGCCAGCCATGTCCAGGAGATACGCCTCTCTGTCCTTTATCTACCTTTCTGCTTCTGAAAGCCCATCACTGTCATTCTGTGCTAGCACCCTTTTTCTGAGGGGCTTCCAGCCTGGCTTCTTGTCTGCTTAGCACCAAAACAATCCCACAGGGGGAAGGAGAGGACAAGGGTTTCCCAAACCGGTCTGACCACTGGCTCTCCCTTGGGAGTAACCTTGTTGGAGAATTGCCCAGATGACTGTCTTAGGTGGGGCCTAGCTGCTGTTCTGTGGAGTGGCTGGCCTGTCTGGAGACTGTATGGCCTGGGTAAGGGCTTAGAAAAGGGGGGAGGGGTGGCAAGAGTATCTGAAGGAAGCGTTTGTTCTTCAAAAGTGATGTATGTAGAACATCAGACCTAGAAAGCTGCTAAGTTTGGTGGTCTAATCCAATTGCTGACCCCTTTTCCATAGAAGGAAATGGGAACAATGAATTTAAGTGGCTTGCCTGAAGTCGCATGTCCAGTTATTTTGTACCAGAGCCTGGATTTGAAACTAGGCACCTTCACTCCCCATCAGCCCCCAGTGAAGTGTCTGCCACCCCTGAAGACAGGCATCGCATCTTGGTCAGGCTAGGGAGAGGTTTTGGAAAGAGGTTGATTTGGAATCAGAAGACTCAGCCCCTCCAACTCTGTGTGACCTTTGGCATTATCCTTGTTCTCTATGGACCTCAGTTTTCTTGGCTATAAAAAGGGAGTGTTGGACTAAATGAGATCAAAGGATCCTTTTAGCCCCACATCTAGGACCCTGTGACCTCTTTTGGGAGAGGTCTCACCAGCTTGGTTGGGATTAGAGCAGTGTTGTCAAACTCAAATAGAAACAGATCCCTTTTAGGTGCCTGTCAACTGAGAAAACTTCAAATTAACATTGTCTATGGTGCATTGTATTTTTATTTATGTTGTTAAACATTTCCTGGTTACATTTTAATCTGGTCTGAACTGTACTAATGATTCACTGGAGACTGTTTATTCCTCTGTCTGCTTGTGGAGGGGAGTGATGCAGAGGGGTCAGGCAGTGGGTGTCAGATAACTAAGGCATAGGGAAATAGTGGAGTTAAGAGTTGTGGGGTGGAGGTTGGGCAGGGCATCTGCTAATGATGGAGGTGGACCATGAGGTAGAGCCTGGGAGTGCTGGAACAAGGTACTTCTTACCACCTCATCATCTCCAGGAATATAGCCTGGAGAAAAGGAGAAAAGACAGTAAATCCAGAAAGTGTGAATGGAGAACGGCCTCACCATTCTAGGGACCTCCTGTCAAGCACATGTTTGCAGGCACTTATATCAATTGGGAGGCCACAAGGCATCGTTCTGATGGCCCACAAGACTTTTAGGACTCTACCAGGCCCAGGGGCCAGAACGGAGGGGAGAATCCAAGGAGGGAGATTTGTGGAGGCTGGATCAGGAAATCAGATTCCAAGTTAGAGTACAGGGAAGGGGCATTGTGTCTGAGGCAGGGACTGCACCCGGTTTTCCTGACACTGAGTCTAGTGCTCTCTCATGCCCTAAAACCCCCCACCTAGGTGGTAACATCTAGTGCAACTGATGAAGCTGAAGGCCAGGGTGAATCCTTGGTGCCTGCCACAGAGAACGTGGCATGTTCTAGATAGCTGCCAGGCTATTTGAGGGATTAAGTGACTTGCCAGGTCATACAGCCAGCACATGTCAGTGGTAGGACTTGAACCCAGGCCCTCTGGCTCCAAGGCTTGCTGTCTAGCCACTATGTCTCCTTTTAGTCCCCCCCCCCCAATGCTTTTCTAAATAGTTTGGTCCATATGGGAATTTTTTTTCTCTTTGTCTTTGGCCTCTTGGAGAAGGGATGTATGGGTGGGGTGAGGGGAGGAGCCAGTCAAAGGGTTTGGTATTCTTTCTGCCCAGCTAGGCCTTCCAAGTCTGGGCATGGGGGCAGGTGAGACTAGAAAGGCCACTCAGGGCTCAGGAGTCACCCCTGAAAACACTTACTGTGTTTTTTTTATTGGCTTATTGGGCGTCTTGGGCTGCTCTTCAGTGACATTTGGAGCTAGATAAACTCAGGTAGAAGATGGAAGGAAAGGCTGGAGACTTTACCCTCTGGAAAGTAGGCACAAATCAGCCAGTTGTCTTCTCCGCACAGAGAAATCCCTTTCTGCACTTTGCTCTTTGGGGAGTAGGTTGAGCTTCTGAACAGATACTTAAGGGAAATGGCTTCGTTTTCGATTTAGATAACCTGGCTTTGAATTTGTATGGCCTTGGGGAAATGACTTTTTCTCTGCCTCTATTTCCCCATCTGTAAAACAAAGAGCCTGAACTAGGAGACAAAATTTCATCTAGGATTTTAAAATGATTATTAATAAATAATCATTTGAAAATTTGTATTAATAATAAATAATTTTGACTAAATATTATTACACACAGTTCTTGCTTTATTTAAGTGGGCTTTTCTGCAGATGTCTACATAAAGTGATTTTTTTTAATGTAATATGAATTTGCCCACAGACATGGGGAAGGGAAGAAGGGAGGGAGTCAGGAAGGGTGCCAGCAAGAAGAAGGGGGGCTGGCACAGGGTTCAAGGACACGTGGGAGCCAGGGACATATAGGAGGTACCTAAGCATGGGACTGGCAGAAGATGGACACATTGAGTGAGTGTTCTTCTGATTTCACTTGGAGGGTTTTTATTTTTAGGAGGTTTGGGGGGAGGAGGAGGCTGTGGTGAGTTGAAGGGCAGGAGTGGAGAAAAAGAACACTGTATTGTACAGTAAAGTTAACTTAAGGGTTTTTTAATGCATTTTTTTCAGAATTTTTTACATAAAGTTGAATTTCTATAATATGAATTTACATAAAGTGAGAACTTCAGTAAACAATAATGATAAATTATTAATAAATAATGTGTCATGATCTTAGTAACGCAGGCATATGTTACGGTGGCCAGTAGCTCAGACTTGAGAAAGATTTTCTTACTGATGCTTTAAAAATAAGTGAAAGTCCTCTTGAATGAATAAAAGAAAAAGGATCGATGAATCACATCATGTACAAAACATTTCTGCTAAGTGCTGGTATTAGAGATACAAAATGTGACAGTTCCTGCTGTCTGGCAGCTCAAATTCTTTTTTTTTTTTTTTTTGCCTTTTGGAGGGCAATGGGGGTTAAGTAACTTGCCCAAGGTTACAGGGCTAGTATTTTTGTGTGGGTGTTAAGTGTCTCAGGCCAGAACCGAACTCGGGTCCTCCCGACTCCAGGGCCGGTGCTTTACTCGCTGCACCACCTAGCCGCCCCAAGCAGCTCTAATTCTAATAGACGATTCAATGAAGGGGCTTCTGCAGCAGGACAGATGGGCCTTAGCAAAGAATGATTCTGAAGCACAACAAAGTCCTGTACTTTGTGTGCATAGATAGGCCACGTTCTTTCCCCATTTCAGGCCTCTGGAATCTGGTGACTGCATTGATCAGGAAGGTTTCTGGTGTCTTTTTTTCCTCTTTCCTTTTCTAAGGTCTTTCCATGTTGTTGCTTTTTTATACAATGGGGTCATTGTGTAAATTGTTCTCCTGACCCTGCTTACTTCCCTCTGCATCAGTCCAATGCAAGTTTTTTCAGATAGGTCCTTTTTTCTGATGGGTACAGTAACATTCTATATATTACAATTTGGCCAGCCATTCCCCAGGTGATGGGCACTTATGGGAACAGTCCAGATGGGGCACTATTTAAACACTAACTTTGTACCCTTCCCTTGCTAACTAAATCTGGGTTTGAGGGAGAGGTGCTAGCAGCGTGATAAGGCCAATTTCAGTCCCATCACAGAGTACCTCTTCAGTGGCTCTCCCCAAAAAGAATCCAAATGTAAGGGTATGCATGTATTGATACAGTAAAGACAAATCACTTTTATTCAGGCTTTTAACTTTCATTTAATTGAAAACTTTTTTGAGGTCTGGAGGGAAGGGACTCAAGCTGAGATAACATCAGCAGGTTTCACTGATTTGGAAGCCATGTGGAACCCAGGCTAATCCCCAAATGAGAAATGGGATGACACTCTCACCCCATGTAAGAAAACCACCTATAAGCAGCGTGAACTACATCCACCCTAGGCTCTCTGAGAACACGCCTCCCAGAGGCCCAGTGAAGTAGCTACAGCCCTTGTTCTTGTATCTGCTTTACAAGTCAGGAAACTGAGGCTTGGCAGTGAAGGGAATCCCTAGGACTCACACAGCCAAGACATGTCAGAGTTGGGATTCTGCCCCAGGTCTCCTCTCACACTCACTTTCTACGGTGGCCTCAGTGCTGCTGGTGGGATTCTGGGTTTATCATCGGGGAGTGACTCTGGGGAGAGTCTGTTGGAGAGGTTGATTCAATGGCTCTGAAAATGGGGAGATGTCCCGAGGCACAAGCAGCACCCTCTGGATGGACCACAGACATGGTATAGAGGTATGAGGAGACCAAACAGGATCAGTTTTCCAGAAAAGCACTGCACTTTGTATTGTTCAGGGTGACCCCATTCTGGAGTGGTTTGCCATTTCCTTCCCCAGTTCATTTTACAGATGAGGAAACTGAGGCAAACTGAGTGAAGTGGCTTGCCCAGGGTCACACAGTTAATAAGTGTCTAAAGCCAGATTTGAACTTGGGGAGACAAGTCTTCCTGACTCCAGACCTGGTGCTCTGTGCCCTGTGGCACCCCCTAGCTGCCCGAACTGCTGTCCTTACCCCTATGGGAAAGGGAAATAAGGAATCGCACTGTCCAGGAATATTTCCCCTTGTGACCTGGGCACTGTTGCTTGAGATTGCCACTCCTTACTGTCAAATTTAGATCTGGAAGGGAATAGTAGAGGCCATTGAGCCCAGCTCTCTCCTCTAAAACTGAATCTGAGAGAAGTTAAGTGGCTTACTCAGGGTCACACAGCCAGTAAGTGTGTAATGCAGGATTGGAATTCAGTTTTTCTTGCTCCCCAGTCCAGCAGTGTCTTCGCTGCACCGTCTGGGTGTTTGGTAGAGGGGTGGGCAGAGCACTTGAGCTAGAGTCAGGAAGCTGGGCTTCCACACTGACATCAGACCCTGAAAGACTTTTCCTGATCCTTCTTGTACAGACCTTATTTCTGCAGTCACTTGCCCATTGCCCTCCTCATTAGACTGATCTCCTCTAGGGCAGGAACTATTTTTCGCCTCTCTTTGTATCCCTAGTGCTTATAAATGTTTGCTGACAGACAGACTTTAGTTAAGTCTTTTATTCTCTGAGCCTTGGTTTCCCCATTTGTAATATGACAATAAAAGCACCTGTTTTTACAGGGGTTCTGTGAAAAGGAAAAAAAAAGATATAGGCAAAGTGCTTTCTAAACTTCTGTCAAAATAAGAAGGCTGGACAGAGTGGGAAAGAGTGGGAAAGCCCAGAGAGAGAGAGATCAGTTCAGTGCCTCTGAAGCTATTAACACCTCCCTGTGGAATGAATGACAGCTGGCCCAGTGCTGGAGCATGAGCAGCACTTGGTTTGAGTGGGAAAAGTCAGGGTCAGGAGCCCTTTCAGAGGCAGCAAATCTGGGCAGATTTTTCTGGGAGTTAGCCTGAGGAAGGGGAAGAGATACAAGATACATGTGGAAAGAGGCTGTTTAAGGACAGGGAAGACTTTTGCATGTTTCTGGTCAGCAGGGAAGGATTCAATAGCTAGATGGGGATGGGAGAAAAGAGACACAAATTGGGGCTATTGGCATCATGACTGACCAGCTGGAGAAGACGAGAGACAACTGGAGATGATGGGAGGAGACAGGAATCCAGTGTGTGTGGCAGAAGCAATGGCCTGAGTACAGCCACCTCTGCATTCAGTACATGCTTGTACATATGTAGAGGTTTTCTCCCCCCTAGAGGTTATTTCCTTTTTGGATATATGTATCTCCTCAGCCTAGTGGAATCATATAATAAGTACTTAATAAATGCATGTCAAGTGATTGCTGTTGAGGGGTTGGGAGTTGGAGAGAACTCCAGTTCTTCTGGTTGTGATGATCTCATTAATGCCATTGTCCTTGCATGAAAAGGTAGAGAGAAGGGAAGGTTTGGGAGGGGGGAGGAATTGGTTCAAGAGTCAATTAGGGGGAGGAGTCAAGGAATCACTTTGCTGCCACTCAGGCAAAATGACTTCCTCCACTCCCATTCAGCAGCTTGGGGAGAGGAATTGAGGCAGTAGTGAAAGTAACAACACAACCTTGAAGCTTCCTAAGGAGGCAGAGGCAACCAGAGCAGAGAAAAAGCGATCAGAGTCTGGAAAAGAGTGGAGTTGGATCATTAAGGGGTTGGGGTTGGGATTGGGAAAGGATGAGAGATTCAGAGCAGGGAAGCATGGGGCTGACAGGGGAAGAGTGTGAGCCTGTGCTACCAGCACTGGGAGGGATCCCAGTCAGGGTGATACAGTGGAAGGCAGACTGAAAATGAACCTGGATTCGAATTCTGGCCTTGACAACTACCCATGTTTCCCCGATAATAAGACCTATCCCGAAAATAAGCCCTCCCCTTACTGTGTAAGATTCCTCTAAAATAAGCCCTCCCCCGAAAATAAGCCCTACTGAGATTGCTACTGTAGTGAAGGTGATCCCCTGTGCTACATGCTACATTACGGTACCCTCTGTATGCACTGTTCCCCCCCC
>NW_027186374.1:4231651-4241470 GCF_028583685.1 Petaurus breviceps papuanus | reverse complement strand
GGTAGCAGTGTGACTATGATCCAAATAGTGATATTATCGTGATGGGGCCAAGTGACCTCACAGGTTACTGTGAGGAAAACATTTTGCAAACCTTTAGGTGCTTATGAATGTGACAGTCATCATTGATCTAGGTTCTGCTGCTGGCCTAGGAACTCTTGGGTATTGCCAGAGCCCTGAGAAGTGGCCTATACAATAATGATGACCAGGATTTGGCAGATGTGCCCAAAAACCTTCTGGTTGTAGATGGGCTCTACAAAAGCATAAGGAGCCCGGGGTGGAATCAAGACATCCATTATGGGTGCTATCCATATGAACTCATTTTGGAACAAGTTAAGCAAGGAAGTGTCAAACTCAACTGAGTTGTTTTGATTTGTTTGTGTAAATGGAGGGTTTTTGCTAATTGTTTAAAACGGGGACATTGCCAGCAGAAATGTCAGGAGAGTTATAATTAAAGAGGCTAACACTTAATGATCCATGTAAACTTCAAGGAAACGGGAGAAAGTGGGTGATACATCATGTCAGGTGGCAAAGATGTAACACCCAAGCAGGCCTTCGCCTTGAATCGCGCCCACCATCCACTGCTTTTGTCCTTACATATGCTACTGAGTGAAGGAGGAGAAAATCCAGCAACCGCTGAGTTAATAGAAGTGTATTTATACTAACTACTATTAATTTTCTACTAGAAGAACCCCAACTGGACCATGACTGCTGCTAGGCAATCCTACTACAGTTCCTTCATCCATTTACTCTCCCAGTCTCCCAAGTGGCTCTTCCAAACCTCTTCATCCCTTCTCGAATCTCCTATGGTTTCCTCCTCTCCACTTTCTCAGCTGAAAATTTTGCCTCATATTCTACAAGGGGAAAAAAATGTGGCTGTTGAGCTCCCACTTTTCCCCTTGTCCTCATCGTCTATCACTCACAGCTTTCTGCCCCTCTATACTCCTTTACTCCTGTCTCACACAAAGAAGTGGCCTTATTCCTTTCCAAAGGTAACCCCTTTGCCTGCCTTGGCAATCCCATTCTGTCCTGCCTTGGCAATCCCATTCCAGCCCGTCTTCTTCAGCAGATTGCCCCTTCACTCACTTATCTACATACAGTGTCTCCCCAGTTAAGCATGCTCATGTTTCCCCCCATCTTCAAAAAAAAGCCCTCGCTTGAGCCTTCCATCCCTGCTGTCATCCTTTATATCCTATAGAGCTCTTTTTGTAGATAAATTCCTTGAGAAGGCCAGCTACCACACATGCCTTCACCTTCTTCTCCCTCTGCTCTCTCCAAAGTTATCAGGGATCTTTAAAAAATTGGTGTTTTCTGTTTCTTACATCACCATGGTGTGTGGCATGTGTCCCTGTCCCTCCCCCTCCCCAGAGTATTTCTTAGTGGGGTGAGGAGTCAGCACAACTGATCGATCCACTGAGAAAGTCCAAAGACATATGCCATGCACAAGGACCTCCTCTCCTTGAAGTGGGAGATTGGGGAGTGTTTTCTAATATCTCTTCAAGTCTCACTTGATCTTTTTATCTTTGTTACATTATGTTGAGTTTCCTGCTGCACAGTTTTTCTTTCCATTTACATTGTTGAGGTCACTGTATATTGTTTTCTTAACTCTGCTTTCTTTACTCTGTATCAGGTTTTTTTGTGCTTTTTGGAGAGGGGAAGGTAGGGCAGTTGGGGTTAAGTGACTTGCCCAAGGTCACAGGGCTAGTTTTGTGTCAAGTGTCTGAGGCTGTATTTGAACTCAGGTCCTCCTGACTCCAGGGGGTGCTCTGTTCACTGCGCCACCTAGCCACCCCCCTCTGCATCAGTTCTTATAGATTTTCCCAGGCTTCTCCACATCCATCATACACACCATTTCTTACAGCACAATAATATTCCATTACATTCACCAGCCACAATTTGTTTAACTGTTCCCCGATCAATGGGCATCAACTGTTTCTGATTCTTAGCTATCACAAAAAGTGCTGCTATAAATATTTTGGAGTAAATGGGAACTTTTTTCTTATCAATGGCTTCCTTGGGGTATAAGCCCCAGTGATCTCTTAGTTGACAACTCTAATGCCTTCTCCGAAGTCCTCATTCTCCAGGTCTTCCTGATTCCAGATCTTGCTCGTTCACACTAAGTGCAGAATGAGAGTCACTGCTCTCACGCTTGGCTTGGATGTCATTATTTAGAATTGTGAGTCCCACGTGGAGCGCTTTGAATCAATGCTTGGGATTGGATGGGGAATCCCTATGTCTCACACCAAGACGAGCCATAGGGAGACCTAGCACCGGGGTCTGTTTGGCTACAGAAGCAAACACATTGTCTAGATGACCGGTCTGATTTCCTCTTGTAAAATGAGTTAAGTAACCTCCCTCCCAGCTCTAGAATCCTGTGAAAGAGATTCGCGGCATGAGTCCATTATGGCTGGGAAGGGGGTGCAGTGGCACATTTTTCAGTGGGAGTTTGTAGCTGTCAGGTGGCGGATGAGACCCTGTGCCTTCGGGGTGATAGGATGCCACCGATAATCAACAAAGAACTAAAATGTATTTTGTGCCCACTTGGCATAACACTGACCAGGTGATCAAGTCCCAGATCTTATTTGGGATTGAGGAGCCTGGAGGGAGGGAGACAAAGTGAGCAATGAACCTGGGTGACTTAGTGATCTAACGAGCTCGGTTACCTGAAAGTAGGCTGGGACCTTTTCTGGACTAGGCAGAGTTTTCTGTAGTGCCACTCAGTGCTCTGGGGGAAAGTCATGGAGGACAGATGTGGCTGCAGAGGAGGTGGGAGAAGGGGTCTGCTCGTTTGTCTTGGTGGTTTCCTATCTTCTCTGCTCCTTATTCTCTTAGCTGAATTTAGAGGGTTGGGGAGGGGGCAGGGAAGTTAGCAAGGAGCGGGGGAGGGAGAGAGGGAGGGACTGGGCAGGGCGGGGCTGGGCTGGGCTGGGCTGGGGCCATGCTGGGGCTGTGGGTGCTTGATGAGTGAGCCTGCCTCTCCCCAGCCCCCAGTCAGGACCCTTGAGCCAGACCAGCCTCCCCCGAGGACACCACTGCAGGGGGACCTGCTGGTACGTGTTAGTACGTGTTCGGGGTGCCTGGGGTAATGGCCCCTTCAGCCGAGGCAGGGGCGGGGGGCGGGACTGCTATTGCTGCTGCTGCTGCTTAAGTGCCTCTGGTCGCTTGCTGCAGCCGCTTCCTGCTTAGCCCTGCTGGGAGAGAACTGGGGCTTGTCACGTTCTTCTGGCCCTGGGGGAAGGGGAGGGGGGCGAGATTCCTCCAGCCCCAGGTTTCAGGGATCTGCCCCACCCCCAACCCGTGGGAGTGACAGAGGAAAGGAAAGACTGGATATGGACAATCTCCCTTCCTTAGACCCTGGCTCTGTTGGAGTGGTCTGGGTGGGGGCTTCGCTTATGTCGGGGTGGCCTTGGGGGGCGGGGTAGAGGAAGGCTGAGGCTAGGAAGCCGGTGCATTCTGGAGTGGCTGTGGGAGGGAGTCCGAGCCCTAGAGGGGAACTGAGGGCAGGGGCTGCGAGAGATAGCCCAAGTTTGGGCTAGGACAAGCATTTTGGTGTATTTGAACACTCTTGGTTTGTATACACAGCTGCAGAGACTTCATCAGTGGGAGGGCCTCGGCCGCCTTCCCGCCCCCATCCCTATCTGCTCCCCTCCCCCAGGCAGGCTGTGCTGCCCTGAGGGAAGAGGGGGAACTGAGCCTAGGCTGGGCTGACAGGCCTGTAACTTCAGTGAAAGTGTATGTTGGGGGGGGGGGAGCAAGGGAGGGGGTGCAGAATCTGGCTTGTGATCGAGGTGGGTCGCAGGGTGCTGGAAAAGGGATGTGGAGGTGGGAGCAGAGGAAAGGCAGGGATGCAGAGGCCAGTGAAGCAGGTTCTGTAACCTGGATCTTGTTGCATGAATGGGGGTGGGGGAGAATGTTTCTCTGCCTTATTGACACAGGAGGAAGGCACTGGTTAGTCTAGAGACTCCTAACCTTTTTTGAGCTTTGTTCTCCTTGACTTTCAGTAATTTTTCCTTTCCTCCCTATTCAATACTAAAGGAAGTAAATCCTAGAGAGATTACTTTCTGTAGATAATAGCTATTTACCAAATATCCCCTTGTCGCCAGGAGAAGCTTCTCATGGGGGCACTCATACCTGGAGGGGACTCTGATAGTAATTGCTCAGACATAATAAACAGGATATAATGTAACCAAGACAATGTAGCAATAGACTAGTCTGCAGATACAGTGCCACAATAGATACAATGTAGCAGATGTGTTGTATGGGGATACAATGTAGCAGATGTGGTATGTGGGGACCTTCCAGGTTGCACAGGTTGATGTGCTCAGAATTCCCAGTTGGCCAGTGCCCTGGGTCACAGTCCAACAGAGACCCTCACACCCAGGTAGACAGACTATTTCAATGTGGGGAAAAGGAGTTTTTCCTAAAGGTGATTTTCCACTCCGAGAGTTATTTCATCAGCTGTTCCCCAGAGAGGAGTATTCTCCAACAGATGAATAATTGAGCTGCCCTTAGGAATCTAATAAAGCACTGGGAGCTAGTGGGTTACAGATCCCATTCAGTGGGGTGTCAGAGAACGGAAGAGATATCTTCCATTTTGAGGGACTGGATGGGGAGCTGGATGTTTGGGAAACACGGATGGGGGTTGGGGGCTGCATAGCCAAAGAGCCTCTGATAGCTGTTTCCCTGCTCTCTCTGCCAGAGGAACAAAGAACAGAGAAGTGGCTTGTGCCTGTGAATTGACTCTGCTAAGGAAAAAACCTCTCTTATCATAAGGCAGAGAAATGGTCCCTTGTGAATTAACCCTTAGAGAGCTCAGGGGCCAGAGGAGGAGGAGTGAGTGTTGGTATTCTTTTCAGGGACTCTTCCCCCTCTGCCCCCTGCCCCTACCACACACTAAATCGATCATGTTTAACCATCTTCAACTGCCTTGAGAGGGGCAGAGTGTGCTGATGCTGGTCATGGGCCACTCTAGGGGACACCCTTCAGTTCCAGAGCCACAAAAGCACACGGGTGAGATTGTGAGAGGGCAGCTAGGATGAGGCAGGACAATGGGAGAATCTAATGATGCTTAGGTCAAGATCTTTAAGGGGGGTAAGGGGGGAGTTGTTGTCAATTACTTGAAGTGCTATCAACTAAACTTGTCTCAGGGACCAGAGCTGGGAACAATGGGGGGAAGCTGCTCAGGCAGATTTAGGATTGGGCTAAGGAGGACTTCCTTTAAAAAAAAATAGAGCTAAACAAACAAGGAAGGGGCTGCCTGAGGATTACTGCCTCCCCCACCCCCACCCCAGGTCTTCAAGTAGAGGCCAGATGACCCCTTCCTTGTTAGGGATGTGGCAGACAAGAAGAAACCTTCAGTCATCAGTTTGCTAGAGGGATTTTGAAGCCCTTCCAAGTCTGACCTGGTCCCCAACTCTGTGATTAAATGGTCTCTGTCCAAACAGGAGTAGTAATAAATAATAGCAGTCACTAACACTTAAGTGCCAAGCTACAGTTTGCAAAACGCTTCATGTTTGTGATCTCATTTGAGCCTGACAACAGCTCTGGGAGCTAGATACTCATGTTATCCTCATTTTCCAAATGAGGAAGCCAAAGCAGAGATGTTAGCTGAGGTGCTTGGACTCACACAGCTAGTAAGTGTCTGAGGCAGAATTCAAACTCAGGTCTGCTAATCTCCAGTCCAATGCTCTGTTTCACCCAACTGCCTGAGATGGGCTGATGCCCTTCTCAGTCAAGCATCCTGAGTTCAAATCCTGACTGACAGTAACTGAGTGACTGTGATAAGTCCTTCTGTCTGAGGAGTTAGAGCAGAAGTGGGCTGGTGAGCTTGGAGCTTGACTCCTTCATTCTACAATGAGGCCTAGAAATGGTGAGCAATCTGCCCATTGAAACCAATCATTGTGTGCCACCTTGGTCTACTCTTGGACAATACTCATGGTCAGGAAATTTTTTTTCCTCATTGAGCGTAACTCTGCTTGCCTCTCTGTAGCACAGAATGCTAGATTTGGAGCCAGAAGGAAGCTTAGAGGTAATCTGGGTTAGTGCCCTCATTTTACAGAAGAGGAAACTGCACCCCAGAGCCCCCCCCCCCCTTTTTTTTTTACAAACTTTACAAATCCAGAATTATTGCTTCAAACGATGGGTGTATCTGTCAAAGGCAAAGACCCTGGACTCTTTCTTGGTAACTGTGATGGGCCCCAAATTAGAACTGGATGCTTCAGGAACTCCTTTGTGTTGGAAGTCACCTGGCAGAAGGCTGAGTGACCACTTATTGTCAAGGAAATTCTTGTTCTAAAATGGGCTGGGCTAGATAATCTCTGAGGTCCCTCCCAACTCAGTGCCTAGTTCTGACCCTTCCCCTTGCTGATGCAGAAATTATCTGCTAAGTACACATCCCTGGTCTTGATCCCTTAGTAAACATGCTTCTAGCATAGTGATCAAAGCTGGAAGGAATTTGGGTGAATCTTGTAGCCCTTCCTCAGTCCTGCCTCCCCTTACAGACTAGTCAGCAGGTTCTTCCCCAGAGTGGGAGGGGCAGCCAGAGCTGGGCTTCACCTGCAATCCAGGACGCTTTCCACAAACACGTGCTTCTTCTATGTGCCGAGATCTCAGCTCCTGTTTCAGGTTCTGCCAGGAAAAGTTCAGGACAATGATATCCCTGGCCCCCTGGCTGAGAAGTTGGCCCTTCTTGTGGTCATTAGGGCTGGCTTCATTGCTCCCGAGGCCTGGAGATGCCACAGTCAACACTGCATGGATCCGTGTTATGTTGTGGAATTCCTGCCCTTCTCACAAGTGCTTCTTAATATTCCTAATACATTCTGCCCCCTGACTCCCTAACTTTCTGCATGGAAAGAGGAAGTGCTTTATTCTGTCTTCCTCTCCTCATGTTCTTCCTAATTTCCCTTTGAAATGTGCTTTATTTAAAAAAATCAGACAAAACCAACCAAAATTTAATGGTGTATGCAACATTTCATTCCCATATGGTCCCCCCAAACTTTATACTGAGATGCAAGTCTTTCACTCTAAACCAAGATTAATCTGAATTCAATTGCCTTTTAAAACAATGTTTAATTATATATATTTTTTGTTTTTACATAACCTTTATTCCCAAATACTTCCCTCTCCCATGAATCACCCCTTAGAAGAAAGATTTTGTTTTGTTTCTTTTAGAGAAGAGGAACAAATGAGCAAAATGAAGCAGCACCACAAACCAAATCTGACAACATTTGCAATGTTTCCCACTCATGGGGGCCCCCACCTATCTACCCACCCATTCCCCCACCACTGTGAAAAGCCAGCTGCTGAGTCTGCCCCTTCTTTTTTTGGCCCCAAGATCACATCATTTCAATTGCAAACCATTCCATTTAGTAATCATTGTTTCCATTGGCATTGCTGTATTCACTGTGTATGTGGTTTTTAGGTTCTGCCCTTTTCACTTTGTATCAGTTGGTCAGTCTTCCAATGGTTCTCTTTTTCATATTCATCACAGCTGGAAATAGACTGGATTGGGTGCCTTTTTTCCTCTTGCTGCTTTTTCTTTTTCTTATTATTATATTGAGAAACTGAAGGGTGAGCAGGATGAGTAGACAACTGAAATGACAGCCATATGATGAATAGTTTAAAGAACCAAGGTTGTTAAAACCTTATTTGTTTGGAAGGCTCTCCTGTGGAACGGGCATTTGAATGGATCCTGAAACATGGTGGGAAAGACTGTTAGTGCAGCCTGGGTTCAGATTCCTCCTCCACCACTTTGTGCCTCTGGACAAGTAATGTCAGGCTTTGAGCCTCAGTCGCCTCACCTGTAAGATGAGGGACGAGGGGTTGGACTCTATCCTCAAAAGCCTCTTGTGGTTCTAGCCCCATGATTGTGAGTGTGTGAGTGTGTGTGTGTGTGTGAGAGAGAGAGGGAGGGAGGGAGTTCCTGGGCCTCAGTTTCCTAACTTGTAAAATGACAGGGGCTGGACTTGATGGCCTCCTAAAGAATATTCTAAGCTGGTTGTATCTGCTGACCCTCCACTCCAGATTTTCCTGACTCTGTTCCCAGCATTCTCTTTCCTCCCTCCTCGCTCTCCCTCTCTCTCTTTCCCTTCCTCCCTCTCTCTCTCTCTTTCCCGCCCCCCCCCCCTCTTCTCCCTCCCCCCCCCGCTCTCTCTCTCACACACACAGAGACACGCACACACTCACAGGCAGAGGGCAAGAAGGGAGGGGGGGTGTGGGGGATAGAGAGAGAGAGAGGGAGGAAGGGAAAGAGAGAGAGGGAGAGAGAGGAAGGGAGGGAGAAAGAGAGGGAGGGAGAGAGAGAGAGGGAGGGAGGGGGGAGGGGGAGAGAGAGTGTGTGTGTGCTTGTGTGTGATCTTCGGAAACTCACTTCATTTTCCTGGGCCTCAGTTTCCTAACTTGTAAAATGACAGGGGCTGGACTTGATGGCCTCCTAAAGAATATTCTAAGCTGGTTGTATCTGCTGACCCTCGACTCCAGATTTTCCTGATTCTGTTCCCAGCATTCTCTTTGCTGTCTTGTGGTACCAAGTCAGCAAGAATCCTCCTCTTCCTCCCACCCCACCCCCCACTTGAACTTAGGATCTGTCAGACTGTTCAAGGGCCCAGCAGATTAGGTTTTTTCCCTCTGTCAAATGTCAAAGCATAAGGCCAGAGTCTCGTTGGGCACCTGGCCTTTTTACTTGCCCCTAGAGTTTTTTTCATTGGCCTATCTTCACAGTTTCCAAGGTTTGTATGAGTTTATTTAGACTTCATGAATTTAAGAAGTAAAAATCCAAGTAATACTTTTGGGCATTTTGAACATTCATATGCTCTCTTGACTATTGAGTTGGGGATTAGGGGTTCAATAAACTGGGAGTGGGGGAGGCGTAGAGCCAACTCTGTGTAATAAAGGAGAAAGGTCCATTTAAATCTTCCGTGGAGGCTTAGCAGCTGCGTGACCTTGGACAAGTCACTGTATCTCTGATCCTCGTCTGTAAAGTAGGGGGATGGGGTTCATTCTTGCACTTTCTGCCTTGCAGGATTTGTGATATAAAAGTCACATGGCTCTTTGGAAAACTTTTCAGGGTGTAAATAGGATCTATTCCTAAGGGGCCGGGCATGCAGTGGCAGGACTCTGGGCAGGGCTGGCATGGAGTCGGGCTCACCTGCTTCTCTTGTTCTCCCACCCCCTTCCCCAGACAGGCTTGGAGGGAAGCCCAGTTGATGGACCCGTCCCAGGCCGGATGGACCCAGGGCCAGCGTACCATGGGGAGGAACGGCGGCTGAACACTCCCAGGGCCCCGGTCAATGGGGCCGGAGAACCGGCTGGGCCGGGACTGCTGGGGGTCGGAGGAGTGTGGCAGGTGGACCAGAAGCCTGATTGGGAACCTACCCCCAGCCCTGCTCATGCTGCCCACCCAGAAGATGCCCATGACCTCGTGGCCTTCTCAGCAGTGGCTGAAGCTGTTTCCTCCTATGGGGCCCTCAGTACACGCCTCTATGAAACCTTCAATCGGGAGATGAGCCGGGAGGGTGGCAGCAACCTCAACGGCCCTCGATCTGGCCCTGAGAGCTATTCTGCAGGGGGAGAGGACCTGGATACCCTTCAGACAGCCCTGGCACTGGCCCGCCATGGTATGAAGCCACCCAACTGCAACTGTGATGGGCCTGAGTGTCCTGACTACCTCGAGTGGCTAGAAGGAAAGATCAAATCCGTGGCTGTGGGAGGAGGAGAGGAACGGCCTCGGCCACCAGAGTCTTTGCCTCCAAGTGAAGTGGGCCTCCCTGCTCCAGGTCCCCTCCATCCTGGTGAAGTGGGCCTCCCTGCTCCTGGGCCCCTCCA
>NW_027186374.1:4153509-4231641 GCF_028583685.1 Petaurus breviceps papuanus | reverse complement strand
CCTGGGCCCCTCCATCCTGGTGAAGTGGGCCTCCCTGCTCCTGGGCCTCTCCATTCGAGTGAAGCGGGCCTCCCAGCCCTGGGCCCTGGGCCTCTTCTCAGCCCTGATGCTCCCCAGTTGCACTCACCCAATGGTCTGCCCCTTTCAGAGAGTGCACTGAACATCGCCAAGGAGAAAAACATCAGCCTGCAGACAGCCATTGCCATAGAAGCCCTCACCCAGCTCTCCTCCACCCTGCCCCAGCCATCCCCCTGCCCACAGTCCAAGGCCTTATCCCCAAATCCTCCTTTTCGAGCTCCTCAGTCTTACCTTCGGACCTCCCCGTGGCCTGTGGGCCCACCTGAAGAGCCCCAGTCCTGTGCTCCTGAGAGTTCAGCCTTCCCTCCAGCAGCCCCTCGCACTGAGTATCCTGAGATCTGGGGCCCAGACACACCGCCTGTGACACCTTGCACCTCCTGGCCAGTTCCCCGCACTGGCCCTGACCCCATGGCTGAGTTGGAACAGCTTCTGGGTAGCTCCAATGACTACATCCCATCGTCTTTCAAACGACCCGAGGCCCTGCCCACCAAGCCCAAGATCAAGATCGAACCCCGCTCCCCCCCTGCCCCTGCTCCCAGTCCCCGGAAGGAGGCACCCACTCCACCCTCAGATCCTGATACCCACCGAAAAGTCCAGTCAACTCTCCAACAGCACCTGCATCACAAGCGAAGCCTATTCCTTGAGCAGAGCCAGGGCAGTGCCTGCCCTAGGGCTTCCTCGGTGCCCCCCACCCGGGGCTGGTGGGCCCCTCCAATTCCCGGGACCCCTCGGCCCTCCGACAAACCAGTCAAGGAAAAGAAGAAGAAACAGCTGCCTGCGGTTGGTGGCTTGGTGGGGGGTGAGAAACGTGCCCTAGGGCTCAAGACGGTCACTCGGAAGATAGTGCAAATCAAGAGACCCAAGGTCCGGGATTCCCACCCTCGATTCATGCCTCTCCGCCAGATCAACCTAGAAGTGTTGAGGAGCCCTGCTCCCGGGGCCCCGAAGGCAGGCTCCACTCCCCCTCTGCCTCCCTGCAGGGGCACCCCCTCCATGCCCGCAGTCCCAGCCCCCTCCCATGCATTATTTGCACCAGGTCCCTCTGGGGGTAGCCTTTTGCCCCCTACTCAGGAAATGGCTTGTCCCAGCCTTGCCGCTGCCCTGCAGTCCAGCCCCGCTGTCCCTCTGGTCCCCGCTGACGACAAACTGGAGGAGCTCTTCCAACAGTTTGAAGCCGAGTTCGGGGATAACTTTGGCCTTGCAGCTGCACCCCCAGCCCCTGCCTGCTCCCCCGAGCACCTGGCATCCTGTGTCCTGCGCCCTGACAGCCCCTTCTCTGGACGCTCCCGAAAACAGATGAAGATTGAGGCATCAGGTTCCGTAGCTGTGATTTCTACCACCTGTCTGGAGGCAGAGGAAGGGGGCCTGGAGACGCCCACCAAGCAGGAACAGACAGCCACCCCCAACCTCCGGGGCTTCCTGGAGTCTCCACTCAAGTACCTGGACACCCCCACCAAGAACCTGCTGGACACGCCCTCCAAGAGAGCTCAGGCCGAGTTCCCCGTCTGTGAGTGTGTTGGTGAGTCTTGTCCTGTTGTGTTCATCCTCCAAACCACTAGAGACAGAAGTACCGTGAGATCGGAGCCCTGGAGTAGGGAGGGATTCTGGGTTTGTCCCACTGATAGCCACCTTGGCACATGGGGAGACTCATGCACAGATAAGGGCCCTGGCTCTTGGAGGGAGGGAGGAGATAGAAGGGAAGGAGGAGAGGGGAATGCTGGGCCTGGGGGGGGGGGTCCTGCTCTTCCCCTCCCTCCTCAGCACAAGAGAACCTGCACAGAACATACGGCAATGCCCATTATGTGCAAGGACAGGTCAAGGAAGAAAGGCAGCTTCTAACCCTCGACTCCTTTGGGCACGGGAGCTTTTCCCCTTAGCTTTGGTCTTGGAGTTTGGGCTCCCCTCCCTTCTCTCCAGCAGTGCGCTTCATGTCCCTGACAGGCTAGAGGAGAGATAGAGGTCAGAAATCCCACCTCAGACACTTAATTGTTCTGTGACCCTGAGTTACATAGTTACATTTAACCTTGCCTGCCTCAGTTTCCTCATCTGTAAAGTAGGAATAATAAGCAGCAGTATCTACCTCCTTCCTGGGGGGTTGTGGGGATAAAATGAGGTGGTGATCGGCCTTTGCAAACCTTAAAGGGTCATTACTTTATCATCATCATCATCATCACCATCATCACTGTGTTGTTGTTAGCATTGTTATCCTGTGCATGGCTCCCAGGGATTTTCTAGGCTAGCCTTAGCAGGAAGTGTTCACCCCCAGGCTTCTTTCTTCCATTGCCCCGGTGCCAGGCAGGCTGGACTTCAGTTGGATTTCTGGTCCCTCCTTCCCTATCTTGCAGCTTTGTCAAAGGTCCTTGTGCTCTCCCAGGTTTCAGGTTAAGAGAAAGGTAGACTGTGAGGACAGAACAGAAGATGATGTCTTTGATAAGGCCAAGTTAGGGCTTTGTGGTGGGTAGGTCACAGGAATACCCCAGAGATGCTGGAAAGTCTTCCCTGACCCCCTTGCAGAAAGACCAGGTTAACCCCAACATCCAGGCCCCTGACATTAAGGAGGGTCAAGACTGGCACCTTGTAGAAGGTCAGGATTTCGCTAAGTCTTGAAGCTATGAAATCCAAGAGAGGAAAACGAGGTGGGAGAGAACTCCAGCCAGGAGAGAAAGTCAGTGAAAATGGCCAGAGTTGGAAGACAGAGTGTTTTGTGTGAGGAGCAGCAAGGAGGCCAGTGTCACTGGACCTCCGCATATGCAGGAGAGAAAGAGAAAAGGTCAAAAGAAAGGCTGGAGAGGCAGGAAGGCCAGGGCAGGAAAGGGTTTTAAATGCTAGCACATACAGACACCATACACACCACACACACCCTCCCCTGACATTCAGCAGGTGTGGCCTGGATGAAAGTCCAGCCCACAAAAATGAGGTGGTCCATCAAGTAGAAGGAGAACCAGGGGATAGTGGAATCATGAAGACCTAGAAAGAAGAAAGGTGTCAAGGAGAACTGGGGGGAGGGGAGGGGGGACAATGTCTCCAGCCACAGAGAGGTCAGGAAGATTGAGGACCATGGTACAGGACAGGGGAGTCCTGGTTTAAGAGATGTTTATGTGCATCACATATACACTAGGAAGGGGCTTAGTCTGTTTGGGAGCTAAGAGAGGGTATGTCCTCCATGCCACAGGCCTCTGGAATCCAGTGTGACCTTAGCCTCCATTTGGGGCTAGCACACCAGCATCCATTTCAAGGGAAGTGACAGTCCCTCTGTTCTCTGCCTTGGTTAGGCCACTGGCTCATTTCTTCTCCTCATCTCTGGATGTTAGATCAGGGGATGGAATGGGTAAGTGTGGAGAAGGGCACTGAGCATGGTGAGGGCCTATCACTGTTACATGTCATATAGCAGGCCACTGAACATGGTTTTTGAGTGTCCCCTCTGCTAGCTGCCAGGGACACAGAGATAAAACTGAAAATGGTCCCTTTCTTCAAAGACCTAAGCCATCGGGTTAAATAAGTAAATACATGACCAGATAAAAGTAAGTACTCAAATGTAGACAAATACGTGGATGTGGCAAAGTCAATAGAATGATGTAAGCAAAGTAAATACGCAGCTGTATCCTAAGTAAATACAGTGTAATTGACCAAGAGGAATCCAGGGCTGTTCTGTGTGTAACAGTCATCGAAAAGGGATGCAGGCGGGACAGCACCATTTGTAGGGGCATCATCCAGGGGCTGGACCCCTCTCTGTCCCTAGAGACCACAAGTGCTTTACTGGGGGGGGGGGGTGTCTGCCATTTGGTTTATAAAAAACTATTCTGATATTCTCATAACCGCATTTCAACAGAATTGAGTTCCTTTATTCCTATGCATTTTTTATTGTGTGCATTTAAAAGTATGATTCTGAGAAGAGCTCACTCAGAGCTCTCACGGGGGCCTGCTCTGGAATCTACCCCAGTATCTTCCCCTCTCCTGGTCTTCATACATTTGAAGGTTCCTGCTTGCTTCCTTATCTGCTAAGCTAGCCATTCCCAAGGAGGACAGACCCAGGGTAGCATTGGAGCCAGGGGAGGGAGGGGATCCTTGGACAAAGACTGGTGATCACTCCCCAGGTGTGTTGTCAAGGAAGAGCTTTCATGTTTCCATCATGCTTAGCCCAGAAGTTGTTCCATGTCTTCTCAGAGGTCCTCTGTGTCATAAGGTTTTTTAGACTTAGAAGGGAAGAAGCTTCTGGGGTCATCTCATTCTGCAGATGAGGAAATATGAAGGGGGAGACAAGTCAGTCAGGTCATGATTGGTGGAGCCAGGATTTGAACCACTTCCCCAGACTAGCACATCCACATTTTTTTATTTATCACCATCACAGCCTCCCTCCAAGGATAAGGCTAGAGGATGCTCCATCTCCCAAATTGGTGCTTTTCCCATCCTGTTTGGGAGATCTGTGGGTATACCCTGAGGACAAAGGAGGTATGAGCGGGACTGTACCCTCCTGGCTCCTGGCAGTTTCTTCAGGTGTCCTAAGACTTGTGCCATGTACAGAGTACAGATCCTGCCTGACCTGGGGAGGTGGGGGGGGGTGGGGGGTGGGGCGGTGAGGAGGGGAATGCCAGAATCTCATGTAAGGAGGGACCTAGACTGTAGTTGTCCTGTCCACTGAGTAAAAATCACCTCCATAGCAAGAGAATAACTCATATTGATCTGGGTTTGTGAAGTATTTTACACTGTCTCCTTCAGCCCTACTAACAACTCAATGAAGTAAATGCCACAGGAATTATTGTCCCCATTTTACAGATATGCAAATTGAGTCACTTTTCCTAGGTCATACAATTAGTGTCACAGGTGGGGTTTGAACCTCTGACTTCCTTTATTCCATCCTCTAGGCTCCTGCCTCCTATCATGCTGCTTCTATTTGAAGACCTCATGGGGGGAGAGGCAGCTCAAATTGTTAGGAAGTTTGTCTTTTACACTAGGTCTGTAGTTCTGTGTTGACTTCTCAACAACTTCCATTCTTTGCTCCTAATTCTACAGAGTATCAGATTTGGAAGGGACCTCAAGGACCATCGAGTCCCACCTGTTCCTCCCCCTAAAGAAGTCCCACTAGGAGCCATTTAATATTGTCGGCCAGACTCCCATTGCTTTCCTTGCTGCTTTGGAACAATTGCTGGTAGGAGGGTTTTCCTGCCATCCAGCAGGGATGGGGCTTTGTATCTCTTCCCATTGTTCCAGGCTCTCCACCTCGGGGGTCATACTAAACAAGCCTGACCCCTGTTGTAGGTGATTGCCATCAGTCAGCCTCATGACTCCCCTGAATCTCCTCTCATCCTCAGCTGCTCCATTGTCCTTTGATGGCAGCTCTGGGAGCTCCAGGCAGCCTTCTGCCTGACAGCCTTCAAAGAGAAGCTTGTGGCCACCTGTGAGTCCCTCAGTTGTCTTCAGGCTAAATGTTTGCAGTTACTTCTGCAGATGATTCTGGGTGGTCCCAAGGGCCACCAGCTCTTTGCTGACTCTTTATCCTCCATCCATTCACCCCATCACTGGCTCCCTCCTCCCATTCTGAAAACAAATGATGACAGGAATTTCTAAGCTGGTGAGTGTGTCAGTGAGGCACTGTAACACATGACCAAAGCCTTCCAGTGGAATTCCAAGGCCTTAGGGCCCTGACATTGGGCAGCTAGCTAGTGATCCCCTTCTCCCAGAGACAGAGGAGCCTTCCAGGAGGCCCAGAAACCTCCTTCAGAAGAGTGCACATTTCCAGTCATCTCACCAGAGTCTCATAAGATCATTCTCCTTACTTACCAGATGAAGAAGCGGAGACTCAGAGAGGTGAGATAGTCTGACCATATTTGTAACCATGGGGTCAGCATCAGGGTTGACCCTGAGGCTGGGACTTCAAATCCTTTTCCTCCCTGCCCTTGGTTCACTGTTAATTAGCACTGCATGAAGCAGCAGATCCGTCACCAACATAACATGGTCGAAAGAGGCAGTGTGACCTGGAGGAAATCGTTTTCCTTGCTCCAGACCAAGAAGATCTGGGTTCAGATTCTCCCTCAGGCACCTTTCTGTGTGGGTGATATTGAACAAGTCACTTCACTCCCTGAGCTACAATTTCCTCAGATGTAAAATGAGGGGCTTGAACTGCTAGGCTTTTGAGGTCACTCCCAGCCAATTAGTTCCCTGGGCCTCAGTTTCCTCCTTTGAAATGCAAGGGGAATTAGACTAGACAGTTTTGTCAGGCCCTCCCAGCTCTGGAGTTAGGATTCTAGGAACCATGGAAAATGGGATCACCCCATTGGCAGAGCCACATTATTGGTTGAGAATGTGGGACATTCCAAAGGTCAGGGAAGCTATGATGTCGAGTTCTACATCTCTCTGTCCTATGAGATGAGTGCTGTGGATCTAAGTACTGGACTTTCTATTCACTGAAAGTCACTGGACATGTGTCCAACACCTCCTGAGTGCCACAAGCTGGGATACAAAATCAGGAAGGGAAAGGCTTTGCCTTCAGGGAGCTTATATTCCAGTGAGGGATTCACCAGTAGTAAACAGAAAATCTGTAAAATATAGTAATAACCTGGAAAGACCTTAAGTGGGGGAAGAGGTGGCACTTGATCCTAGCCCTGAAGGGAGCCCTAAGGTTTCTAAGAGGCAGAGGAGTTTGTGTGGGAAGGAAGGAAGGGAGGGAGGGAGGGAGGTAGAGAGGGAAGGAGAAAGGAAGGGAGCAAAGGAAGGAAGGAAGGAAGAGAGAAAGAATGAATGAATGAATTCCTGGAATTACCCATTTGGTTGCTGTATGAAAATGGATAGGAGAGGGAATCCAATAAGGAGGCTCTTTCATTAGACTGTAAGCTTCTGAGTAGGAAGTATTAACTTCTGAGTACTCATATTCCCAATACCTAGCACAATGCCTGGCCCAGAGTAGGTGTTTAATAAATGCTGGTTGATTGATTACTGGATTACAATAATTCAAGAGAGAAGGAATGAAGTCTGAGCTGTGGGGTTGCCATGTAAATTTTTAAAAAAATATTTTTTTTTCCAGTTACTTGTAAAAACAATTTTTAACTTTTAGTTTTTATGATTTTGAGTTCCAAATTCTCTTCCTCCTTCCTTCCCCTCCTCCCTCCCAGAGACAGTAAGCAATTTGATAAAGGTTATACATGTGCAGTCATGCAGAACATATTTCCATATTAGTCATGTTGTTAAAGAAAACACAGCCCAAAAAAACCCTAAGAAAAATAAAGTAAAAAAAAGTTTGCTTTGATCTATATTCAGATTCTATCAGTTCTTTTGCTGGAGGTTGATAGCATTTTTTTATCATAAGTCCTTCAGAATTGTCTTGGATCTTTGCATTGCTGAGAATAGCTGTCATTCACAGTTGATCATTGTACAATGTTGCTTTTCCTGTGTACAGTGTTCTCCTGGTTCTGCTCACTTCACTTTGCATCAGTTGATAATGTCTTTCCACGTTTTTCTGAAGTCTTCCTGCTTATCACTTCTTACAGTACAATAATATTCTGTCACAATCATGTACCACAACTTATTCAGCAATTCTCTAATTGATGGGCATCCCCTCAACTTCCAATTCTTTTCCACTTGAAAAAGAGCTATTATAAATATTTTTGTACATAGAAGTCCTTTTTCTTTTAAAAAAAAAAAACGTCTTTGGGATACAGAGCTAGGAGTGGTATTGCTGAGTCAAAGGCTTTATACCGTTTGATGGCCCTTTGGGCTGTGATGGAAATTGAAGGAGAAGGTTGGGATAAGAAAGTCATTGTCCTGAGGCACGAGCAGGAGACTGAGGCAAAAGGAAAATGAGAAAAGGGAGTGAGTGAAAATCATAAACAAGAGTAAGAAGGAAGAGCTGTATGGGGCAGGGGGTGATCAGGTGCTGCCAAAGCCTCCCCACGAGGCACCCAGCCTTCCTAATGCCTTAGGTTGTGTGCCGCCACCACCCCCTTGCTCCAAGGTCACAGAAGGCTTATTCCCTGCAATGGGCAGGTTGTCTGTCTTGACCCCGACACCCTGGTCAGCAAAGAGCCCTCTTAATTCAGTTTCCCACTTTTTCCTGTTGTGGCCTGGAACCCCATGCGAATGGCTGCTTTCCAGGTCCCTGGCGCCAGAGTACTGAGATGAGAGGAATTACCCTGCAGGGGAGGAGCATACTTTAATGCACAGTGATAATTAACACTGAGTCGGCCTTTCTCATTCAAGCATGGTACAGACTGGTTGGGGCAAATGATGGCTCTGACTCTTCTTGCCCATAGGCAGCTGCTTTCTGGAGTTAAGATGTCCATCGGCCACGTCTAATTACATCATATTCTCAAATTTAGAGCTGGCAAGACAGGTCTTATCACCTCCTTGACTTACAGCTGAGATTCTCCAGTTTGCATCTGGAAGCATGTCTCCATTGGAGGACCACAGGGTTATGATCTTGATGTATTGTTTGATATTTAATCAGTGACTTGGGGATAGGACATTTACAAATCACCAAAGTCTGCAGGTAACTTACTTGTTGGAAGACAGTTGGATGATGGGTCAATGCTGATAGGCCTTTGGCTTTAAGAGCAGTCCAGGGGTATAGTCCAGGGGTATGCGCTGTGAGAGGTACAGGTGATGGGGAAGGGTCTTTTGCCTTTTGGTGGCCCTCAAGCTTGTGAGCAGGTGGCAGATGGGCACCAGAATCTCCACCCAAGGATTGCTGGAGGCCAAGCTCTGTCAGGACTTGCCCTAGGCAGGTCCTATCTGAAGTGCTGCCTTCAGCTCTGGTCGCCATATTTGATGGAGGATATGAATCAATTGGAGAGCATCCAAAGAAAGACAAAGAAGGAGAAGTTTGAGGGAGGGCCTTGGGAGCTCTCTTCAAGAATCTGAAAGACTGACTTGTGCTAGAGGGATTCTTCTGGCTTTGCTGGATCCTGAGGGCTGAGCAAAGCAATGGGGGCGAGTTTCTGAGAGTTCACTGACCTGCATCTAAAGAACAAGCCTTTCTCAGTCAGCTCTTGGCTGCCTCTGGAGTGTTTCTACCTCATTGCTTGGAGGTCTTATTTCACATAAAATCTGGATGGCCCTTTGCTGGCGATGGTGGAACAGATTCTCAGTAAAACATGAATCTAGAGGTGGCAGGAATGATGAAACTGAAGGTCAAGGGGGTAAGGGGATTCACCCAAAGTCAAACAGTTAATATGTATCAGAAATGGGATTTGAACCCAGGCCCTTAGACTCCACATGCTGCCTCTCCAACTCCAGTGAAGCCGTAGTTATCAGAGCTGTATTCATTGAGAGCTACAAGAAGTCTTAAAGGCCCTAGATTCCAACTCCCTCATCCTACAGTGGAAGAAATGGAGACTATAAAAATTAAGTGATTTATCTTGTCAATAGAAAGCTTTTTCAAAGAATTAAACTTGGGCTTCTTTAATAAAGGCAGAGCAGATAACTCTGTCATACTTGGCCCTGGTCAGAACACATCTACATCTCAGGAACTATGTTTAATTGCAAGAGCTTGTGAACTGAAGTCACCTGATCTCCCCATTACCTGAAAAGAATCCCTGCTACATCATACCCCAAACTGGCCATATCCATCCACATGAACACGTCCACCTGGGGGCAGGGGGGATGGGGCGGACCCAGACCTCTCCATTCACTTTGCACTCTCAAAGGGTTCTCATTGGGAGGAAAGGTCTCCAGCCATCCAGCCTAGAACAGTCTCTTTGGTGTGAGCCTCCATGTCTGGAAGCCTGCTGGAACCCAAGAGAACAGTCAGCTCCCTCCTCCATAAAAGCTCTTTAGGCACTCAGGAAAGCCACCTTGTCTCCTCCAAGCCAAACAGTCCCAGTTCCTTCCAATGATCTTCCTATGACGAGGAATCAAAGTCCATAATCATCTCATGTCTTGGCCTTCCTTTAACTTGACCAGGTCACAGCCCCTGATACTGTCGGTTGCCCTCTCCCAGATGTTCTCTTTTCTTGCCTTCAGTGACACTGTTCTTTCCTGATGTCATCCTAGCTTTAGGGTTCCTCTCTCTGCTTTCTTAACCGTCACCTATTCCCCACTTCCTCTGAGACACTTCCTCAAAAAATGTTGCCTCCCCCCAGAGCAGCATACCCTGAGGCCATCAGGGCTCTTTCGTAGTAGAGTTTTCCTTTGATGTTGGTAGGATACAAATTATTTTCTTCCCTTTGATTTAAAAAAAAAATGTTTTTACATCACCTACATTTTCCTATGAAAAGCCCTCTTCACAATCACTTCTGCTCTGATTTGATCAGTGTTGTTTTTATTTATCAAGAGTTTATTTTTTTTTATATGCTGTCCAGATTGTTTTTTACTTTTTAGGATCTGCTGTTTGTTATTCAGTGAAAAATTCTCCCCTAGCCTCCACACACACACCACAGAGACAGACAGACACAGACAGACACCCCACAGAGACACACACACATCACACAGACACACAGAGACAGACACACCACACACACACACATACACACACGTACCCCGCCCTTCTTCATGCCTGTGGTTGTCAAAGGTTTCTCTTCATCTTTAGTGGATGGATCTTTTACAAACAAAGTACATCGGCATTTGGACCTGATTTGGGGCATGTTATGGAAGGTGATGGTCTAACCTAGAACATCTTCCTAATTGCTTTCCAGTTTTCTAAGACCACATCTTTCAAGTCATAAAATTGAATGGTCCAAAGAATCCAAGAAATGCTTGTGTTTGGTGACTCTTAAAAATGTGTTTCATTTGATAGGACAAAGTGCAGCCTTAATTGAAGGCTCTGCTCCAAAAGTGTATACCATAGGGTCATAGATCTAGAGCTGGAAGGGCCTTAGCTGTCATCAAGTCCAAGCCCCCATATTTTACAGAGAAGGAAACTGAGGCAGTGAGCCTAATTTGTCCAAGGTCACAGAACTATTACATGTTTGAGGAAGGATATGAACTCAGGTCTTCTGGTTTTCACATCCAATGCCATTATACCACACTTCTCATGTGTTAAAATTATGCAATTTTTTAAAATAATATTTTCCCCAATTACATGTAAAGACAAGTTTTCACAACATATTTTTTATTTTGAGTTTCAAATTTCTCTCTCCCTCCATCATGTCCTCCCTTCCTAAAACATAAGCAATTTGATAGAAATTACATATGTGCAATCATGTAAAACATTTCCACATTAGTCATGTTGTAGAAGAAACAGACCCAAAGGAAAAAAAAAAACACGAAAAAATAAAGTGAAAAACAGTATGTTTCTGTCTTGCAGGATTTCTTAAACAGTAGGGATTATTTTTTTTAGCCTAAGATTATCTCAGAATGTTGGCTCTTTGGGAGTGGGGATGGTTTCCATGGGTTTGTATTGCAAACCTTAATAAATGTTTGTTGGTTGATTGATTTGAATCAAGACATGGAGGGCATAGAAAGTGCTCCCCCTGCTCCCTTTCCACTGTATCCACACCTCCCTCCCCTCTATATCCTCCCTCCTCCCCTAGAACTTGGGGAGTTCTTGTGTCCTCTCTGGTACTTTCTGGGCTGGGACCCCAATGGAGACACTCAGGGCTGCCCTTTGGAGCTCCAGCCATGGTTTCACCACTTGTCCCTGTCATCCAGGATCCTGAGGCTCCTGGGCTCTCATTCCTCCACTGGCTTCCCACCTTGATGCCCCTGACTCTTTCCCCCTGCAGTCATTCCCTCTTGCTCCCCCCAGCATTGCTGTCCCTCTCTTTGCTCTCCTCAGTTTGGCCTGGAGGGGCAGGGCAGCGGTGGCTGCATGAGTAGCTGAACTGAATCCCATCTAATGGTGCTAACCAAGGAAATCTGAGTTCCAAGTCCTTCCTCTGTGAGCTACTGGTGGTATGACTTTAGGCCAGTCACTTAACTTCTTTGTGCTCTAGGCAACTCTCTAAGTAAATGAGGAGGTGCCAACTTGCATTGGAAACTTCCTCACTAGGGCATCCCCCTACCAATGAAATCCCAGTTTCTGTTCCTGGGCCCTTTGGAATGTTGACTGCTGTTTTGTTTTCCCTAGCCCCTTTTTTTCTTGATGTGCCCTCTTCTTCTCCACCATCTCTCACCCCCTGCAAAGCCCACATAAACATCTTGTGGCTTGCATTCCCTGGTTCATGCCTTCTGCCTGTGGGGGCTGCTTGGGCAATTGCTGCCAAATCCCAGTCTCTCCTATCACTGGTCATTGTTCCCTCCCAGCCCCCAGGCCCAGTCTTTTCTTTGCCACAGAAAGGCATTCCTTTCCTTCTTGCTTGGAATCTTCCACTTGGGTGATGTCAGGCAGATTTACCCAGGCCTGTCTGAGGGGGAGACTGGAAGGGCAGATCTAGAGCTGAGAAGGGCTGAAAGGAGAAAGCTTCCTGTCCCCTATTGCATGTGGACAGGCCCCGGGGTCCTCAATTTCTCTTGCTCTACACCTCTGACAAGAGGATTCACACCCCTTGTCTTCTGTCCCCCACATCTCTGTAGCTGAGTCTCAAATCTCTCATATATTAGTCTTGAGTATTCTTCTAAGCACCACACCTACATAGCCAGCCTGGAAATGCAAGGCAGAAGAGGGGAGGCATGCATTGGGGGAAGGGGGGGGGGCAAGGCAATTCACAATAGGTCTTCTGATGTAAAAACAATTAGAATGACCCAAGCAGCCCCAGAAAACAGTGTACTGCAGAGATGATGATACTTCCAGGGACCTCGCCAGTCCCCAGCACAGATCTGGGTCATCTATATTAAGTCAGCCAAAAGGCCTCAGGCCTCTTTCACTCAACCTTGACTAAAACCTGTGGTAATATTCAGTATTCTTTCATACCATCATTTACTTGAGGTCCTTGGCTCGGCAGCCAAACCCTCTGCTTCTCTGGGAGTACCATCATGTGAAGATGCCAAATTATGATCTTTACGCAAGGCTGCCTCCTTATTCTTTGGAGTTTGGATGAAGGCCCCAATTCTCTTTCATCAAGGCCTCAAAATGATGAAATCACCTAAAGGTACTCCAGGTGAATGCCCATCTCCATTTCCCACCAATACCCCAAGCTAAATGTCCATAATTCAGTTTATTAGCCCCCTCCCTCCAACTTACTCCTTTGCACATTCAATAATCAATCCATAAGCATTTCTTAAGAAGCTTTTCTGTGCTAGTCACAGATGCCAGTCAGGCAGGCCCAGTCTCTTGTCTGTGGCTCCCTATCTCCAATGCTATCCTTGACCTCCTTTTCACCCTCACACTGCCACTAGGCCTTGTGGTTCCAAGTTCTGCTGAACCCCTTTTTAGGCAAGCCCTCGTACTGTTTCAGTGACTTCCCAACCACTAGGGGTCTAGATTGCTTCAAAGTCTCTTAGCAGCTCCCATCTCCATGATCTCCTCCTCCAATCCATTGACTACTGCCAGGATAATCTCCTGATTATCAGTGACGATATTTTAAAAGATGACCAGCGGCTCTTCATCCTTCACAGGAGCCCTCTGCTCCTCACTCAGGGCCCTCCTCCACCTCCATTATCTGCTTCTCCAACCTGGTCTTTTCTGTATCTTCCAGACAAAGGGCTGTTGCCAGCATGCTCTCCTTGACTGTGCCTTTTCTTCCAGTTTTCTCTGCAATGGTCTCTCCCCTCTTATTTGCCTGTCGAAATCCTTCCCATCCTTTAAAGTCTGAATCAGATGCCACCTTCTGAGAGACTCCTTCTTCTTCCCTTCCCTGAATTACCCTCAACAATACCATTCTCCCTCATAGCCCATATAGCCTGGCATTGGAGCCATGTTTAGGGCCCAAGTCTGTCATCAAGCAGAACAATTTCCCCCTCCCAGGTTTGTGGCATGGGCAGGTTTCAGAACGATGTCAACAAGGGCTTCCTTCAGTTAATTGATAAAAAATGTTTTTTAAGAGAACTGGGCTCTAGACAATAATAATCTCCCAGGGGCCTTCGTGCAGGTTGACAGCCATGGATTAATCACCTTTCCTAGAGTCAGGTTATGCAAGCAGCTATGAATCAGCTCGAATATTATCGGCCCACACCTCTCCTCTTACTCATCAGAATAGCTGGTGAGCTTTAGTCATGCACTTTGCTAAAACACCCCCTGTCCTGGGCATTGCCCCAATGTAGAAACCAAGTGGTTACTCACTATAGCTGACTATCGATCCACCTACCTTCCTGCCTGCCTACAGAGAAGCAGCAGCAGCTAGAGGGATGACCTTTGGGTCAAGTTGATCTGGGTCCAGGTCCTATTTCTTGATAATATTTGTAAAGCTCTAAGCAAAGTGCCTGACATATCGAAGGTACTTAGTAAATCTTCCTTCCTTCCTTCCTTCCTTCCTTCCTTCCTTCCTTCCTTCCTTCCTTCCCTCCCTCCCTTCCTTCCATGGGTAAGTCACAGTAGGAGTTGCTGATCTGCAAGGGTGAAGAGAATGAAAATCATGTCCAGAATGAATGAAGAGGCATTTATTGAGTACTTAACTATGTGCCAAGCTCTAGAGATACCAATAAAAGCAAGAAGAGATAGTCCCTACTCTCAAGGAGCTTAGATTTTAACAGGGGAAAGACAGAACACAAGAGGGAAGGGGTGGCCCAGGAGGACGGTTTTGGTCAGCAAAGTCAAAGTGTTTGCCATGTTCTTTCCTTGTGTGGCTGGGTTGATTTGGATGCTCTTCTGAGGGCTGTAATTAGAAGGGGGGGGGGCTGTTGGGACCAGGGGAGGGAAGCATGGCATGAAGATGACTGGAGAGCATTCACACATGGTCACCACTCCAAAGACCAGGGTCTCCAGATGGGAGCTTGCAGAGGTAGGGAGGAGGCAGAGGCTGAAGCAGAAAAGATGGTCAGGAAATACCCAAAAGTGGGGACACAATTACTAAAGTTATCCCCACACACATTTATACCAAGGACACAAATGGATTTCAACTTAAAGAATCCATGTTCTGTTTTCTACACTTATACCTGTTCTGGTACACCAGATCCTTGGGAGCATTACCATTTCTGATAAAGTTTTAACTTATGTTGTAAAGGGGGACCAAGCCTTTATCCTCACATGCTTAGATGGTGTGAGAAAAACTCACTTTCTTCCTGGATATGGGACTTGTCCACTTTCTGGAGCCAATTGCCATTCATAGCCTATATAAGATTTAGTAAATGAAAGAGACAAATTGGATCAAGTGTTAAATTGGGCCTGATGAGGTAAGGAATTGAGAAGGGCCGCGGTACAATGTGCAAGGCGGTAGGTTTGGAGACCCCAGACCTGGGCTGGAGCTCGATCTCAGCCACTTACAAGGTCTCTTAGTAACCTTGCAAAAAATGACTCCTGACCCCAAGAAACTCACAACCCAATGAGTCTCTTCTCCAAGGGTGTTAGCAAAAAGGCCCCAATAATACAAACACATTTATGTGGTAGAATTACTTGCATTTAATTTTGAAAATCTGGAAACCAGAAAATATGCCCAGCACTTGGAAACTCTTTTGTCAGGTGATCCTATGATCCTCAACCAGAGAGCTAGCCTCATGCCCCCATCTGAGATGCCACCAAGCCCTAGTAGCCAGGAGACTGAGAGTTCCAGCAATGGAAACTCCATAAGAGATGGGCCTGGAGCATTTCTCACCCCTTTTTCACATCAGTGTTTAAATGTCTGTTGAATTAAATTAACTGTCACCTACTTTATGTTGGGTTTGTTTTTTTCATTTGACCAGTACACCTTGTTTTGGAAAGATATTTCCAAATAAACATCCATTGTACATTACTGGGAGAAAAAGATTACCACCCATTTACTGCAAAGAAGGGAGTGTTTTTTGATTTTGCAAGTATGGTACCCACATTGACCATTGAAATTGGCCGACTCTTTGCATCTCTCTGGTGATTTTATTTACATTATTATGTTCATCACATCTCTTGGTTTGGGCTTCATTTTCTTCTCCTCACTTCCTAGAATTCTTTCCAGCTTACCCTGAATTCTCCATATTTGTCTTTCCTTATGAAAAACTAGCATTCCATTATATTCCCATGCAAAACTCAGCAGTGCAGCACACTTTGGGCTGTATAGTTTATTTTTTAATGTAAGAAATGCTACGATATGAGCACATTTGTCTAGTTGAATCTTTTAAGTGACTGCTAGATTCTTGTGGGTGAAATTGTCCTTTGCCCTTCCGTCCGCGGTGCTCAGCCCGCTACCTGGCACATAGTGAGTGCATAGCAAGTGTTTACTGAGGCAACGTATAGGTCCAGACCCAGCAGTGGGGGAAAGGCAAATAGCTTTTTAATTTTTTAAATATAATTTTACAGTTATCTTGCAGAAAGGATGAACCAAGTCACAGTTTTGCCAGTGGGGAATCAGCTGCATGATATTTACTTTAGCCCTTCATTATACTTTTTTGTGAAGGAGAATCAGGAACATGATTCTCTTCTCTGAGTCTGACCTGTGGTATCTTCAGCCCAGGGTTTAGGCTCCAATACTAATTCCAATTTGAATTTGGAGGTATCTGGATAATTGACTTCAGAAATTTAAAAATGTGCTCTGAGCATTTCAGTCTGTGTATGAATGAAAGCACTTATTAAACACTTGCTGTATGCCAGGAAAATGTGGCATTTAATCCCCATCACAGCCTCCCCAGACTTCAGACCTGCCCTGCCTCCCACATGCAGGCACTCTGTGTAGCGGCACCCTCGCCTTCTTACCATTCTTCCCACAGGCTGTTCCATGCCCTGGCCAGACCCTGGAGGGCAATGCCCTCCTCTCCCCTCCTCCACTCAGAATCTTTGATTTCTTCCAAAACACAGCTCAGGCAGCTCCTTTTACATGCTTGCCCCAACTGCTAATACCCACACTTTTCTTCCCCAGTTAGATAGTAATGTATTCTCCATCTGTAGAAATATTTGTACCTCCCTGTGCACACACATTGGCTGTGTCCCCTCTTAAAATGTAGCTCCTTGAGGGAAGGAACTGCTCCATTTTTTCCCTTTCATATCCTCAGCTCCTAAAACAAATGTCTGGCACATAGTAGGCATTTTACAAAATGTTTGTTGGTTGGCTAACTGACTTAAATTCCTTCTGCTTGACTCCCGAGAACTGACTTCAGCCCTCTGAGGGTGAAATGGGTACTTGCTGCAAAGAAGATTTTGCCTTGACATTAGAAAAACTTCCTGACTATTGGGAGCCAGTGCAGGGGAGGAATTAAAGGGCCCTGGAAGCCTCACTAGATGATGGTGGTGATGATGGTGATGGTGGTGATGATGATGATGGTGATGCTGCTGGCTGCTTTGGTTTATTGCCTACTATGTGTCAGGCACTGTGCTGAGTACTTTGAAATGTTATCTCACATGAGTCTAGTGACAACATGGGAGGTAGATGCTATCATCCCCATTTCACAGATGAGGACACAAAGACAAACCCGGTAAATTCCTTGCCCAGAGTCACACAGCTGTTGAGTGTCTGAGGCTGGGTTTGAACTCAGGTCCTCTGACTCTTAAGCCCGCTGTACCACCTCTCTGCCTTATGCATAGGCTGTATGACTTTTGCCAGGGTGAAATAAAAGGACTTCTTAGTGGGTTTCAGGTTGGATTTGAATGGCATGGCATGCTTCCAAGATCTCTCAGCTCTGGCATTTGGGGATACTGGGCTCTTCTTACTCCCCTGGGAAAACTTGGAATGATCTCTCTCAGTTGCTCCCACACCCCATGCCTAAGTTCCCAGACTGCACTGCTCCCTCTTTTCTTTGACTTATCAGAACAAATTAAAACGCCTCTAAAACCAATGGCTTCCTGCCTCACCTTACCCCGTCCCTTTGCTAAGTCCATTCTACCTTCTTAAGAGGCCGTCCCTCCTCCTCCAGCTTTCTAAGAACTGACGCAGGCTTTGTCCTTGGGTCCTTCAGAAAGCTGTTATGATAGAAGGACCATCACCCACTTGCCTTCCCAAGGACCTGTTTCTGGTTGCCTTGTCATGCTCTTGGTCCTGTTTGGGCCCCATCATTTGGTTCATCCCCCTCTCCTCTGGGCCACTCCCGCTAGTGACCCCTCTCCAGTCATGGCATTCCTTTCTCTCATTTCTCTATCCCATGCAAACACAAGATAATGGACAACAGGAAGAGAGCTTTGGGTCATGTTTTGCTTCTGTCCTGCTAATAACACATAAGCAAACATATCATTATACAAAGTACTTGATAGACAAGTTCATGTGGTCTTTGTGACACCCTAGTGAGGGAGGAGCAATTCCTCCATTTTACTAATGAGGTAGCCAAGACCCAGAGAGGTAGTGTGGCCTGTGGGAGATCACACAGCTTATCATGGTCTGGGGCAGGAAGCAGACTCAGAGCTTCCCACCTCTATTCCAGTACTTTCTTCACTACACCATCCAGCCCTTCTGGACTGCAGTTTCCTCAGCCGTGAGTTGAGTTGCAAAGTCTCTCCCAATTCTTGTTAAGCCTATCATCTTTCTTGAGGATCAGTTTCCAACATTTTAAGGTGAGGATAGTACTACCCCTTATACCATCCTCATAGGATTGCTGCATACATTAAATGTGACTTGTTCCTGGGGCTGGGGTGCCACAAGGAGTTTTGAGGGTGGCACAGTGGAAGGAACAGGAGCTACTACCTGGGTGACCTTGAGCAAGGTAACTTATCTCCCTGGGTCTCAGTTTCCTTATCTGCAAAATTAGGTCCAGGTCGAATGGTTTAGACTCAGCAGGTCCTGAAATCCCTCCTGGTTGTCAGTCCATGATCCTGTGAATCTTTGATTTGAAGGCTATCTGTGTGTGTGTGTGTGGGTGTGGGTGTGTGTGTGTGTGTGTCTGTGTGTGTGTGGGTGGGGTGGTTTGTCTGTGTCACCCCTCCCCCCCCCAAGCAACAAATGAGTTGCATTGTTCTTCCTGGGTTGAGCACCTGGGTTCCGGCATCAGTCTCTCCAGCTGGGCTCAGGTCACATAACCAGGCAGTTCTCCTTTCTCACCTCTAATTTCTCCTTCTGAGTTTCTTTTGAGGCCCAGATGCAGTGCTGACAGTAAAAGGCTTGGCTAACCTTAAATTGTGGTAGAAATGTCCCCTGTAGCCCTCTTGAGGAATTGGGTGCAGAATTAGGAGTGTGGCATCCTGCCTTTGCTTTGGTCTTCTGTTTCCTTCACTCTTTACCACCTTAGAAACCAGAGTTTCTGGCTAGAGTTGAGGGTTTTCCACAAGGGAGTGGTGCAGTTAAGACCACAGTATAAATAGCCTTGAATGCTAGACTAAGGAATAGAGTAGGAAATGGGGAGCCAGTGAAATGGGAGTGCATCTCAGGTTTGCCAGTGAAAGGATTAAGACTAATCAAGCCCAGACTGACCTATTTTCTGAAGACACAGGGCCAGTTTGGGGGGGTCACATTCGGTTTGAAGCAGGGTATGAGGTGTACCAGAGCTTGTAAGGTAGAAGTTAAGACTGTGCTTTTTTCCCATATATTTCAAATTCTCTTTTACTTTATTTTCACTTCTGAGTTCTTTCCTTCTCCACTCCCCCTCCTCACCCATTGAGAAAGCAAGAAAAAAGAAAACCTGTTACAAATAAATTTGGTCAAGCAAAACAAATTCTCCCGTTGGCCATGCCCCTCTGAATGTTTCAGCCTATACTTAAAACAATGCACCTTGTGCCCTGCCTCATCCTCCAAATGTGCCCTGCCTCTCCAGAAAACATGAGATTCTGGGTCTGGTCATTCCTAATTCTTTCACTGGAAACTTTGAGAAGTATTCCCATTTCGTTGCCCCCCCATTTCCTACCAAATTACTTAGTCTGGCATTCAAAGCCATTTAGTTGACACTGGGCCCAACTGTACCACTTCCCTATGAGGGGATGGAGAGCCCTGGCATTCAATGACTCTGTGAGTCGATGGCTTGGTTTCTGTCTCCCTGGGTCCTTGTCACCCCTCTCCCTGTCCCTGCTGTTCTCAAACATTTTTTTTTGCTGCTGGCTGGCATTGTTATCTTTGCTAGGAGAGTTGGCACACATGGGACATGAAGTGTGCCTGAGCCTGGAGCCCTGATCGCACTTGGTATCCACTTTATAGGGACATTTCTTCTTGTTGAATTCTTTGGGAAGTCAGGGTCTGGTGTGCCCTGATCTTGGTGGCCATGTGTGTGATATGAGTTTTATTTATTTGGGGAATGCTATTGAGTAAAATGTATGTGAAGGAAAGCGATCAATTCTCTTTTATCTGAAGTAAACTAAACTCCCAAATCTGGGGGGGGGGGCACCCTTACAACCACGCTTTGCCCATCCTTCCCACCTGCAGAAAGCTTCTCCATGAAGCCTTTGTCCCTAACTGATATCAAGGGACATCAAGTTTTCTTAATTTGCCATGGATTCCATGTCTCTTCTTATGTGATGGAGCACAGGGACTAGACCTGAGATTTCCTTAGTCAGGGGCACTCTCAGAAGAAGAAACTCCCTGCACCAGTGCAGGTAGACCTGTTCTCTGCAGCTTGTTGTGTTTGAGTTACCCAGGGCACTGGAAAGTTATGGGACTTACCTAGGGTCACACCGCCTCTCCCTACTATGCTGCACTGTTTCACTACAGTCCTCACTATTGCTGTCATCTCCTTTAGGTATGTATGGTATGTCTCCCCAGTGTGACTAGCCTCCCTGGGGACAGTGACTATGCAAGGGTCTTAACATTCTAGGATCCTTGAATGGCAGAGCCAGTGATCATGTGTCCCAGTGGCCTGATTTTGCAGATGAGGAAGGGAGACCCGAAGACATCAAGATAGTTGTGTGAAGTCAGTCAGTGGCAGAACCAGGATTTGAACCCAGACCCTTTGGCTCCACATCTAGTTAGGTCATCCCCCCCCTTTTGTATGTACCAGGCATTTGACAACTGCTAAAATAATTTTATTTTTTTCTTTCCCTTTCAACCCAGAGCAAATAGTGGAGAAAGATGAAGGTCCATATTACACCCACCTGGGGGCTGGGCCCTCTGTGGCAGCCATCCGAGAGCTGATGGAGGACCGGTAAGTGGGACTTGGCCTTGATAGGCTTGGGAGCAACTTGGAATCCAGGTTCAGGAAAGTTAGAGACTGACCCCTAACTGTCCCATGTGGATTTCAGGGGGCACACAGACCTAATACCCAGTAGGTATTAGGTGACCCCATGGCCACAGGTCTCTGAGGTTGCTTTCTGGCCCTCAGTCGAACCTCACTTAGACCAGGGAACCATTTGTTGGTCCCATTATTGGTCAGTAGAGGAGAGAACTCAGAGCAGGAGGGGGTATAGAGTAGTTCTTGGGCAGTCAGTAGGAGCTCATTATAAGAAAGACCTTCCCAACAACGGCCTGTCTACAAATAGAATCATGAGCGACATTGAGTGAAGATAGCAATTCACCTTAGTTCTGTTGTATGGTTAGTAAATCACAAGAACCTCCCCCTCCCCCCAACATAATCGTCCCTCCTTCCCAACCAAGGGAGCCTCTCTTAGGAGGGAGCAGCGGGGGTGGAGCTTCTGGAAGGGCTGAGGACATTTCATACCCAGAGTCCTCCACTGCTCCCACAGCCATGACAGGCTGGTGCATCCCGTTGGAGTCTCTTCACACTCTTGCCCTTCCCTCTGCCATCTTTGTCACTGGGGTGACTCTTTCCCTGGCTTTTGTCACAGTGCATGAACATCTTTCTCTGCTTCTCTGAGCTCATTGCCATTGTTTCCCATGATACGGTGACATCCCTTAATGACGTGCCGCGGTCTGTGCAGCCACCCTGCAGTGGAGGGCATAGCACACACTGGGATTCCTTGCTATCAGGGGAAAAAACTTCTGCTGCATCTATTTTGGTGACATGGAGTCTCTTTTGTCTTTGATCTTGAGAGTCCGTATTTAGTGAGACAACTTGGTCCATGATTCTGAGCATTTTAGGTAACTAGGTGGAACAGTGGACAGAGAGCTGGGCCCACATCCAAATCCACTCCCAGATACTCCCTAGTTGTATGACCCTGGGCAAGTCACTTCACCTGTTTTGCCTCAGTTACTCTAACTGTAAAATGAAGCTGATAATAATTCCTACTTCCCCAGATTGTTGTGAAGATGAAATTAGGCACCATTTACAAAGTGTTTAGCCCAGTGCCTGGCACATAGTGGGCAAGATATAATTGAGCTGCTTCCATTACTGAGGGCACATGCTCTGTGGCTGCCCAAGTGTGATACGGAAGCCATGGTGGGCCAAGTATCCCAAGAGGACAAGACACCATCTGTGGTCCCTCTCCCCCCCGCCCCCCAGATTCCATGAGGGTGTCATGACCTTTCATTGTCCTTAATGCAGAACTCTGATATTTTAAGTGTTCAATAGAAGCCGTAGACTTGGGAAGTTACTAACTGTTTGCGATGGATACTAAGTAATTGCCTTTTTCCATTATACTACTTAAAAATACAAAGAAAGAAAGAGCTATAGCTTGTAGTGGATTCATTCAATATTAGAGTAAGTGGCCCCCAGCACCCAGGGACATGTTGACCAATGCCTCATTCAGTGGTAGGATGTGTGTAGACAGGGGTGGCATGCAGATGGAAGGAGCTAACTGCTTTGCTCCGCAGTCTGCCCAGGTCAAAACACAGCTGGATCATGGGGGTTACTCATCTGAGGAAGGCCATTGCTAATTGGAGAGTATGCAGGGGAAGACAGCAAGTGTTTTGAAGGTGTTTGGGTCATCTCAGGACTGATCGGAGAAAAGTCAGCCGCTTCAGCCTGGAACAGAGGATCTGGGTTGTTGGGGCACAGCACTGCTATGCTAACTGGTTCCCATATTTGCAAGGCTTTCACCTGGAGGCTGCAGAGAGACAGGCAGATTGGAGGGAAAGAGCTCCTGTATACTTGGGAGGTGCAGTGGGTTCCCCTTGCTGGGCATCTTTGAGCACAGGCTGAACGGTCACTAATCAGGGGTTTGGAAAGGATGGGCTGAATTAAAGGGCCTCTGAAAGGCCCTTCCAGCTCTTAGCTTTAGCACCAAGGTACCTAGATCAGAATCATTGATCTGGTGCCAGAAGGGATTTTACAGACCATCTTGGAAAAGCCTTTCCTTTTACAAGTTAAGAAACTTAGGCCCAGAGAAATGATATGACTTGGCCAAGGTAACCACACTGTAAGTGGCAGTGGCAGGATCTGGACTCACTCCCTGGCTGGCTACTCTTCCTACTGGACAACTTTGGCTCCAGTCTACTTCCTTGTACAGCATTCACGTGCTTCCGCTCATTTCACTTTGCGAGTCTAACTTCCTCATGTCACAGATGAAGAAACTGAGCCCCAGACCACAGAGCTAGCTGGTGCTCTCCTTGGAGCTGCTCTGAGTGACTCATAAGGGTTTCATGGAAAGGGGTGGAGGTGAAGAAATAGACGCTGGTGCCTCGCCCACTGGTGGCATGGTCGGTCACACTTATAATACTCTCTGCATTCTGAAGGACTTCCAACCCAGTGGGCCCGTGCCCTTCCATCAAAGGGGATGGAAAGGTCTGTCATCCTATCCTTGCAACCTCTTCAACGTTCCTGATGGACACAAAAGCAGTTATTGGCCATAGCGATTTCTGTGCCCATCACTTCATCCCTTGGAGCCTCCGTTTCCCTCCCTGTAATGTGAGAGTAGAATAGTGCCGATGTCACCCAGCTGTTGTGAGAATTCATGGCTGTGATGTCCGTTCAGAGCACTTTGGAGAGCTGGTTTTAAAGACTGCAAAGGGAAGCTGCTGTTGTCTGTGACCTGTCGAGTCATGCCCAGGACTGTGACCCCTCAGGGTTAAAGGTGGTGTCTTCTTGGAGGAGAGCGAGGCTTTGCCAAACTTTCCAGTGCTTGAAGTTCCATACACGGGGCTCACTTCCTCCAAACCAGTGTATGACCAAAGCCCACCAATGCTACAGGGGCTGGTAATGGAGATGGGCAGACTGGCAGGCAGGCTCCACACTTTGGATTCAAACAGCAGGAAGGTGGTTTTGTTTTCAGTCATGTGGACATAGGAGATGAGGCTTTGCTCCGGCTTCCTCACTGTCTTCTGTCTGTCTGTTTCTCCTTTCCCACTCCAGGAAGTCCTTCTATGCTAATGTGTACACACACACAAACATGTACAAACATATGCACACACACATTGTGTCTCTCTCTTCCCTCTTCCTTGTCTGTCCATATATTCCTAGTCCCTTTGTGCATTTATCATTTTCTCCCTGGTGGCCCTCTTTTTTTTTCTTTTTTGTGGCATCCCTATGGCTAACCCACCTCCCTGATGAGACACAGAAAGAAACAGAGATGGGGGAAAGAGAGGGAGGGAGAGAGAGGGGAGCGGGCAGAGGAGAGGGGAGAGAGAGAGAGCGAGTGAGCAGCATAGCCAAGCCAAAGGTGTCTGCCCAGCAGCCCTGCCCCACAACTGATGGCTCTCTCATCCCTCTGGGCCCTTGTATCCATCACCTGTGACAGGAGGTGGGCAGGCTGTTTCAACATTGATGCTCCTGAGACAGCCCAAGTGCTGCCCAGAGGTTGTAAGTCTTTCAGAATTGCTTCTCTTCTCACTTGCTTTCTGTGTGTAAATCATCCTTCCGTTTCGCTCCCATTGTTCTCCATTGGCTCCTCGAGTCCAGGATTCTCTGAATTCATTCTTTTGTCCTGCTTTATGGTGAAGTAACACTCCATCCCACTCAGGTACAACTTGCTGAAGCACTCCCCCAAAGTATGACATAATCTAGGATAACAGCATCAACTCCCGTTCTGGGTTTTTCTTTTTGCCCTTTCTTGTGACCTCCTTTGGGATCAGGAAGTTTGTTTTGCTGGTGATTATTCTTTCTCTAATACCCTCCCTCAACCCACCCCTATCCCTACTTGTTTTCCTCTCAGGTTGGATTTCTGCAATAAATGGAAGAGGGGGTGGGGAGAGTAAAGGAGGGAGGGAATAGCTGCAATTAGAGTTTGCAGCTAGGTGGAAAGAGCACTGGGCTTAGAATCAGGAAGACTTTTCATGAGTTCAAATCTGACCTCAGACACTTACTGGCTGTGTGACCCTAGACGAGTCACTTGACCCTCTTTGCCTTAGTTCCTCATCCATAACATTTGCTGAAGAAGGAAATGACAAATCAGTCCATTATCTTTGCCAAGGAAACCCCAAAATGGGGTCATGAGGAGTTGGGCACAATTGAACAAGTTTTTAAGACCTTATGGATGAAGGATTCTCTTTTCTATTTGGCACCAATGAATAGAGCCAGGGACCATTTTCCTTTGGGGTAGAGATGGTTTTCTTCTTTGTTTCTAACATAGTGCCTGGCGCAAAACAAGGGCTTAATAGCTTGGGAGTTCTAGGTAGTAGTAACATGAGTGCTTCATAGTTCTGAAGAGACAGATTTGGGTTTGATATCAGAAAACTCACCAGCAAATTGAGTAATCCCAGAACCAAATGTGTGCCGTGAACGGTAATGGCCCCTCCCTCATGAGAGGTCTTCACACAGAAACTGGATGAACACTCACTGTGCAGTTCATCATGGAGATTCCTTTGGGCTTCAGGTTGGTCAGGATGGCTAATGAGATTCCTTCCAATTCTTGACACTCTACTCATGTATATGTGTGCCTGGGCAGCCTTTGAGGTTGCTTCTAGCTCTAAATCTGTAATCCTCCAGTACACTCTAAGTATGAGAAGTGTTGTTCCCACTTTACAGGTGAAGAGACTGAGGCACAGAGATGGTCTTGTCGCAGATCACAAGTCTGGAACACAGCAAGAATGAGAACCCAGATACTGTTCCAAATCCAATGTTATTTTTGCCATTACCTTCTTAGAAAATCAACCCAACTTTTTGGGACAGATAGCTTAGGATGCTGCATTTGTAAATTACAGATAGGGTAACTGAGGCTCAGATAAGTCAGGTTGTAGAGGTAAAACTCACAGCTGGGTCTTTGGGCTCCCAAGGTCCATCTCCTTTCAGCTCTCCCCAGCTGCTTCTGGGTACATGGTGGGCATTTGAGCCAGCCTGCAGATGGTCACAGATTCTTAAAAATGGGCATCACTCTTGCTGCTTCAGGCTCTTTCTTCCTTAAGAAGTTGCAGAATAAGTTTAAGAACTTAAAATGTGACTTGGTGGGTGGTGGTAATGCCAGTCCCTCTGCTGATGCCAGTTTTCCTCATAGCAGTACAGCCGGGCAGCCTGAGCAGGAATGGGCTCTGAGTTAGCCCTGGGAACCCCAGGAGTTGCCAATGGACATCAAACTGGCCCAGGAGTAGGACAGCTATCTCTGGGTGCCAGTTCTGTGTCTGCCTACCAACATAAATGTGCCCATCTGTGCACAAGGGACTCCTGTCCTCAGCTCTTACTGTTTGGTGCTTCTTATCTGTATAGGGCAGAGGTGTGAAGATTTGTAAGGACAGAACAAGCATTTAACAGTTTGGGTTCTCAGATCCCTCCCAGCTTGGACAATCTGGATTCTAAGCACCCTTCTAGCTCTGCAATTGATAGAGTGGTGAGCTTGCGTGGTTTTTTTTTTTTTTGGTTTGTTTTCTTTTGTCTTTTGCAGGGCAATTGGGTTTAAGTAACTTGCCCAAGGTTACACGGCTAGTTTTTGTGTGTTAAGTGGCCAGAACCAAACTCAGGTCCTCCTGACTCCAGGGCTGGTGCTTTACTCACTGCACCACCTAGCCACCCCTGTGAGCTTGTTTTAAGAACGTGACTAGATTGTGATCATGTGTGTACATTACCTTAGCATGTGTGTATGTGTGTGATATACAAAGTCTATGTGTTAGAGTGAGTGTATAGGCACACAGGTATCACTCCATAAGGCCAGAGACTTTCCATCACTGCATGGAGATGGCCTTGTCTCCTTAAAGGCTTCCTTAATGGATCCAAAGCTTGGGTATGTCCTGCAGAGCTGGATAGTGGGGGCTCCATGCTCCCAGCTGAGGGACTGGCTCAGAACAAGATCAGACTCTCTTCAGCTTGTTCCTGGAGTGATGATTGATTTTGTGGTCACAGCAACACAAGAAGGAAGCCTTGAAAGGTATCTCAGCACCTTCCAGGTGGCTGCAGTCTGCACAGCCAGCCCCTCTCTGAGCAGCAGCTATGCTAGCACTTGGAATGGGCGCTGCTGGCTCTGGAGGGTGTGGATCTAGCTGCGTATGGGCCCATGTGCTTGCCTGCATGTGCCTCTGTGTGTATCTGTGTGCGCCTTTATTCATCCGTGATCGGTATGCAGGCCCTGGGAACTCCGCTGGCTTGGAGCCCTGATGACATAACTCCCCCCGCCAGGGGATCTGCTCCCTTTCTCATGCCCGAGCAGCTGCCTCAGGCCAGCTATGTAGGGAATGTCGCCTGACTGCAAAGCCGGAAAGTGGCCAAGACTCCCCCCACCTGGCAACTCTGTCCTCATTCCCCTCCCGGGCGCTGGGCCCTGTTGAGCCCTCCCCTCCAACTATCCACAAGAAAAGCCGTGCCTTCTTCCTTACATTCCTTGGGACTCCCATTCTAGCTTGAGTCACAGAGTTCTGGAGGAAGATCAAACCAAACATTGGGCTCCTTTCTTGGAAAAATGTTTGCTGTTTGGCACAGATCAAGGACCAGAAATTGGTGGGAGCTCGGGCGTGATTTTCACTGACCGAAGGTTGTCCTTGTTACCAACCCTGTTAACTGGCAAGGGGATTCTGGGTAATTGCACTCCAGCAACTGACTTTTATACTCTGGATTTTACCATAGTGGCCAGAGGCAGCTTTGGAGTCAGGATGCCTGGATTTAAGTCTTGTTTCAAACACATGCACTGTGTGACCCTCCCAACCTCTCTCTGTGAGTGTTGATGAGACTGCACGAATGCATGAATGTCTTTGGAGAGGATTTTTAAGTACAACATGGAAATTAGAGGACCAGACCATCCCCAACTTACCCCCTCTCCCCCCCCCACCAGAAAAAGTCACATGAATCCTTTGACTGACCTTATCTGTAGTCAGTATTTATTGGTATTCTCTGGTGAGCTGAGGTTGGGTTAGTGTGGTAGCCCCCCAATAGATCTCCTTCATCCAGGTGACTCTTATTCTTGCTCTCCAACAAGCCTCCCCCCACCCCCAGCACCCACTCAAAGGACTCTGCCCGGGCAGAACCAGCCTACCTCCCATGTCTGTCCTACACATACTCACTGACATTCTTTATGCTCTGTTTTACCCATGACTCATTATTGCTAATCCCCATGTCCTACACATGCCCACCAGGCCTTGAGAGTCACCCACCCTTTCATTTTAGTGGGGATTCTGATGTTTCATAATTCACCAATAAAGAGCATCATCAAGAGAAAGTTTCTCTCTCTGTCTCTCTCTCTGTCTCTCTCTGTCTCTCTCTCTGTCTCTCTCCCTCTCTCTCTCTCCCTCTCTTTCCCTCTCTCTCTTTCTCTCTCTCCCTCTCTCTACCTCTCCCTCCCCCTTTCTTCTGCCATTTCTCTCTCTCTCTCCCTCCCTCTCCCCCTCTTTCCCTTCCCCCCTCCTCTCTCTTCCCTTTGGATTTTATTAGTATAGGGTATAATGAGTGCTTGGTAAGAAAACTCTCTACCAATGCAGGATCTGAGAGTCTCAGTGAGTTATTCAGGCCCCTGACTGGATAAGGGACATACCCAACTTTTCCTGGCTTCAAGACTAGTTCTTAATCTACTTAGCCTCGCTGCCTAGCTTCATTTAAAGATGGGACACCTGAGGCTTAGACTAAGGGACCCTACCAGGGTCACACAACTGGTCTGTGCCAGAGGGACGGCATGCACCAAGATCTTCCTTACCTTGCGGCCAGCCTTCTAGTCACTGAATTTTTTGATTCTTATTAAAAGAATACTCATGTTAAAGATGGGTGTGGGGTTAGACTAGTCAGAAGCACATTGTAATTGCACAAACACAATCCATCTCCCTTGTTCCTTCCTACTCAGTTCTGAGTTTAGTTCATTTAGCTTTTGCCATTTCTGTCCAGGACACACATATACAGCTGGGGGCACTCCATCCAGCTTCTGGTCATGGACACTAGATCACAGAATATTCCAGTCACAAGTGACCTCAGAGACCATTTGTCCCAACCCATCTCTGAAAAAGGATTCCCTCTCCAACATCCCAGACTCCAAGCTCTGATCAAAGAGGCAGCTGGTAGCACAGTAGAGGGAGCCCTAAAGACCTTGGTTCCACTCCCACCTCAGGCATTTCCTAGCTGTGTGACCCTGAGCTCTTAATTTAACCTCTCTGGGCCTCACTTTTCTCTTCTCCAAAATGAGGCATCACTAAGGTCTCTTCAATCTCTGTAAGCCAATGACCTACACTGAGGGGAAGAACACCACCTTTGGGGCAAACCATTCCATTCTTGGATAGCTCTCATTGTCTGGTCAGTAGGCACTCTTCATCCACTTGACTTTTCTCCCCATGTAGATTGTTGGGTCAATCTCTTGAGTTCCCACAGGCTTCACTGAGGAGGCCCTGTGGTATTATGGGGCTGGAGTCCATTGGCACAGTGCCATTAGCATCTGGAGGGCCCCAGTCTTCTCGGGCCGGGCTTCTTTTCTCAGCATTTTGGCCCGGATCCCTTTTCACCCCTTTTCACATTTTGTGGGTTGGTGTTTCATGGCCTGAGGGCATGTGCAATGCAAAGTACACATGCTTTGGGTTCTGAACCAGGGCTGCAGTGAAGCTGGGCAATGCACAGGCAAGCACTGCCAGAAACACCGCAGATTCATTATGGGTCTGATTTTGAATTAATTTTGAGTCATTGCGATTCAGAAACCTTTTCCTCTTGCCACATTTTCATGATATGGGGTTGAGAGCCAGAGTTGCAGGAGGGCTGTTCTTGACACTCCTCCATTTGCATACCCCCCATGACAGCTTACTGAGCATCTGCCCCTCCTTTCTGGTTCTCTTGATGATATATCCCTGGATGGAGTTATCTCTGGTCATGTCTACCAAGGATTCTTGTGTGACAGTGTAGGTTAGTGGGTAGAGTGTTAGACATAAAATCAGGAAGATCTGAGTCTGAATCTTCGCTATAACATTAACTCTTCCATGGGATTGGTTTCATCATCTGTAATTGGGGATAAGAATTCCTATTGTATCTAGTTCCTGGAGTGGTTGTGAGACCCAAATGAGCTCATGCATGGAAAGCATTATAGAAATGTCAGCTATTCTTTTTTTTAAAAATAAATTTATTTGTTTAATTTTAGTTTATAATATTCAGTTCTGCAAGCTTTTGAGTATTAAATTTTCTCCCCCTCTTTCCCCTCCCCCTTCCCCAAGATAATATGCAATCTGATATAAGCTCTACATTTACATTTATATTAGACATTTTCTCATTAGTTATGTTGCAAAGAAGAGTTATAACCAATGGAATGAGCCACGAGAAAGAAGAAACCAAACAAAAAAGAGAGAGAGCAAATAGTATGCTTTGATCTGCATTAAGTCTCCATAATTCTTTCTCTGGATGTGGATAGCATTTTTTGTCATGAACTCTTTGAAGTTCTCTTCGAACCTTGCATTGCTGAAAAGAGCTAAGTCTATCAAAATTAGTCATTGCATAATGTGGCTATAATTGTCTTCAATGTTCTGCTTCTTTTCTCCTCACTCAGCATCAGTTCATATAACTCTTTCAAGGTTTTTCTGAAGTCTGCCTGCTTATCATTTCTTATAGCACAGTAGTATTCCATTATATTCATACATTCAACTTGTTCAGTCATTCCCCAATTGATGGGCATTACTTCAATTTCCAATTCTTTGCCACCACAAAAAGAGCTGCTATAGATATTTTTGTACATATGGGTCTTTTCCTATTTGTATGATCTCTTTAGGATACATTCCTAGAAGTGGTATTGCTGGATCAAAGGGTATGCACATTTTTATAGCCCCTTGGACATAGTTCCAAATTGCTCTCACATCTTTGGATCAGTTCACAGCTCCACCAACAATGCATCAGTGTTCCAATTTTCCCACATCTTCTCCAGCATTTATCATTTTCCTGTTTTGTCATGTTTGCCAATCTGACATGTGTGATGTGGTACCTCAGAGTTGTTTTGATTTGCATTTCTCTAATCAATAGTGATTTAGAGCATTTTTTATATGACTACAGATATCTTTAATTTCTTCCTCTGAAAACTGCTTGTTCATATCCTTTGACCATTTATCAATTCAACTATTCTTAATTGTCCATGGGGGAGGCACCTTCTTGGAGGGCAGAGCTTTTATGGTTATATTTTGTTCTCCTGAGTTGAGCAATTGTTGGTAGTCGTGGTGGGATCCATGGTGGATTCCCTAAACTTCTCAGGCCATTGTGAAGTGTGAGATATCTCATAATGAACATGACCTCCAGGTCACCTTTGTTGTGTGTATGGATATTTCTCTGTAGAGACAAGAAAGTATATGGATGGGTCACTTTCCTCTGGGTCATTTTTGTATTTTTGGATGATGATGCTTTTTGTGATTGTTTTTTTCAAGAGAATTGGGTACTAGGATGTTAACGTTTAAAGGACATACATTTGCTGTCATCAATAATGACATGGGATTGCTACCAAAATACTGCAAAACCTGTCCAATTTCCCCTTCCAGTGTGGTTTGGGGATGCTCTCACTAAGTAGGTCATAGCCTAACTCTAACCCTATTAGAGCTCACATCTGTGATGGCTCCAGCAGATTTGTCAGACTTGGACCAAACTGGGAATTGGCCAAAGCTGCACATTTCAGCTTAATTTTAAGAAGAACTTCTTTACCATCTGAGCTATCTAGAAGGCAGATGGATATCCTTTGGAAGGTAGTGATTGCCCAACATTGGAAGCCTGCCAAAAGACAGAGAGGCACTAATACTTTATTTTTAAATATATTTTTATTTATTTTATTAAATATTTCCCAGTTACATGTAAAAAAAAATTAATATTCTTTTTTTTAATTCCAAATTCTCTCCCTCCTATCCCTCCTCCACCCGTTGGGAAGGCAAGCATTGTGATGTCATGCAAAACATTTCTATATTAGCCATGTTGCAAAAGAACACACACACACACACACACACACACACACACACACACACACTTTTTTTAAGTTTAAAAAATATGCTTCAATCTATACTCAGCATTCATTAGTTCTCTCTCTGGAGATGGACAGCATTTTTCATCATGGGTCCTTTGGAAATGTCTTCATCAGATCACTGGATCTTTCAGAGTTGATCATCCTCATAAGACTGCTATTACTGTGTACATGGTTCTCCTAGATCTGCTCACTTCATTTTGCATCAATCCATATAAGTCTTCCCAGGTTTTTCTGAAACCCTTCCTCTCATCATTCCTTATAGCACAGTAGTATCCCATTGCAATCACGTGCCATGACTTATTCAGCCACTTCCCAATCGATGGGAATCCCCTCTTTTGCCAATTCTTTGGCGCCACAAAAAAGAGCCGCTATAAATATTTGTGTACAAATGAGTCCTTTTCCCTTTCCTTTGGTCTCTTTGGGATACAGACCTAGTAGTGGTATTGCTGGGGCAAAGGGTAGGCCTGTTTGGTTGTCACAAGAGTGGTTGGGCCCCTGATTGTGTATTAGTGTTCCTTTCTTTCTATTCCCCTCCAGCTTTTGTCATTTCCCTTTTCTGTAATGTTAGCCAGTCTGATCGGAATGAGGTGGTCCCTCTGAAGTTGCTGTAATTTGCATTTCTCTATTAAGAGTTTTGATAGAAGTTCAGGTCTCCTTGGAAAGGCCTTTGACTTCTGAGGTGCCATGTTTGGTATCAGTGGAGAGAGGCAGCTGTGCTTGGAATCAGGAAGACCTGGGTTCCCCTCTTCCCTCTGATATATAGTAGCTGTAGGATTGCAGACAAGGCCGTTGATCTGACCCTCAAGTTTCCTCATCGGTAGAGCCAATCATTGGATCATATGCCAGAGCTACAAGGAGCCTTAGAGGCCATTGAGTCCAACCCTCTTATTTTATATAAGAGGAAATGGAGGTAGAGAGAGCTGGTATGTATGTGAGGCAGGATTAGGCCACCAAGCGGGCTTGTTGTGAGAACTGAATAAGTTATGTACCTTCAAGCTCTCTCTAATTATTCTGAGACAGCTGGATGATGCAGTGGACAGAGAGCTCAGTGCAGGCTCAACACCTGAGTTCAAATCCCCCTCAGACATTTCCTGTGTGATTTTGGGCAAGTCCCTTAGCCTTGCTCAGCCTCAGTTCCTGTATTCATTAAGTGGGAATAATAATAGTATCCTCTTGAATGGGTTACTGTAAAAATCCAAAGGGAATCTATGCAACATGCTTTGTGACCCTGAAAGCACTGTAGAGGGGAGCAGGTGTTCTCATCATTGCCATTTTGGATGTTTGGGGGGCTGATGATGATTCGGGCAGCAGGCTGAGCCGCACTGCTTCTCTTTCCCATTCTAGTGGAAAACATGGCCTTTTAAAAAAGGATTGTAGTAACCAAAACTAAGCAGAAAGCCTCTGTATAGAAAACCATCCCTGAATGCCCCTGAATTCAGTAAGTACCACCTGTATGCAGTAGAGGCAGCAGGGCCTAATGGATGGAGCCATGGCCTCAAAGCCAGAAAGTCCTGAATTCAAGCCTCTTAGGCTGGCAAGTGCCCAGGGCAGTTCTGTGAGGTGACAAATGCCCATGAAGGTGCCCGTCTGAGGACAGGGAAGGTCCTCATCAACTCCTTGGACTGATGAAATCATAGATCCAGTCCCTTACTCTTTTATCTGTTGGGTATTTGGGGTCCATTTATAGCTATCTTCTTTTTTTTTTCCTTTCAGAGATATTGTTTCCACTTAAATTTGGTGTTATTTTTCTTACCTATATGTTCTCCCCTCCCCCCTTTAGAGCTTTTATTTAAAGGTATCATCTGGAATCAGGGGTGACCTATAGTCCAACTAGAAAGAATTTCAGAGGTGACTGGTTTTTCTTTTGAGCTTTCTAAGAGTTACCTAAAAGACATTCTTAGAGAGGAAGAAATGTTCCTCTCCCTTTTTTTGGGAGGGGGGGCAGGGCAGTGAGGAGGGGACCATGGGCACAAAGTGTCATAAACATGGCCAGGTATAGTTACTGCATAACTACATTTTTTTTGCTTACGATGCAAAAGCCCTACCTTTCTGCTACTATTGGAATGTGCCCCTGCTCCCAGGGGGTGTTGTGGCTCTGAGCCTTCCTTCCACTGTGACCCACAATACATCCCCTGGCACTGGTCGCTGATGGCCCCTTCAGTGGACTAATGGAGTGTCTTTCTGTCCCTAGCTATGGAGAGAAGGGGAAAGCGATCCGAATTGAAAAGGTTGTTTACACCGGCAAGGAAGGGAAGAGCTCTCGGGGCTGTCCCATCGCCAAGTGGGTAAGTGTTTCTGCTGCACCAGCTGGGCTGGGCCAGCCTACAGCTCAGCCTGCTTGGCCTTGGCTCACCCTTGCAAATGCAGCTTGTGTCCTGGGATGGCCCCAGGCTCAGGTTTCTCATTCGTTCTCTTGTTTCCATGCGGACAAGGACTGGAGATGCTCTCATTTCTCATTTCATGCTCTAGCCTGGGTTTGTTGACTGACTCATTAAATGACTGCTTGAATAAAGAGCTGTTCTTAGCAGATACTGGAGACAGGGATTGATCGTTATTTATTGAATATTAAATGTAAGTAGGCATCTCTAAGACTAATGATTGGAGATGGTTTGCCTTGGTGAAAAGGCAGGTGAAAAGGAAGAATCCCCTACATCAGTCACACATGACTCCCCCTTCATGGTCACCCAAGGGAACCCAGCTTTGTACTAGGTATGGTAGGTTACAGAAAAGAGTCAAATTGTCTGTGACACAGTGAAGGAGAAGTGACCAGGGGAAGGTGCCAGGGCTGAAGTTTGGGGTAGTTAGGGGAGGGGGTATCAGGACAGAGAATTACAAAATGATCCCCCACCTCTCTAGGAGCTTGCAGGTTAGGGGTGAAGGCTGTTACTGAGCAAATACACAGAACACAAGTTAGAATGTGGGTGCTGGCCTTAGGGAGACTTTGTTCAAATTCCACCTTAGACACTAGCTGTGTAACCTTGGGCAGGTCACTTAGGAGCACTAGGCCTCAGTTTCCTCATGGGTTAATTCAGGTGATTGGACTCAGTGGCCTCTAAGGTCCCTTGAACCTCTAGAGGTATCATCCTATGATAAATGTGCCCAAAAGAAAGACAGAAGGATAACTTTGAGTTGGAAGGCTTCCTGGAGATGGTCCCTGTCCTTGAGAAATAACCATTTCTAGACCACCTACTATATTCCAGGCACTGTGCTAAGTGCTTTTTACAAACACTATTTCATTTGATCTTGATGACAACTCTGGAAGGGAGGTGCCATTATTATCATCCTTATTTTACAGTTGAGGAAACTGAGGCAAAAAGCAGTTATATGACTTGCCCAGAGTCACACAGTAAGTATCTAAGGCTAAATTTGAAGTGGGTCTTCAAGACTGCAGGCCTAGTATTCTGCACCATCAGCTGCTTCTGGGGAAGAATTTCTGTTGGTGGCAATGTGGTGGGTGGTCAGAGAACCAAGAGAGACCAGATTTGTGGAAGCTCAGAGAGGGGGAGGATGGTTGGCAGCGTAAAAGGCTGCAGCCAGAGAAGATGAGGGCTAAGAACAGACCATCAGATTTTGCAGTGAACAAAGTCACTGGGAACTGTTCGAGAGCAGTTTCAGTTGAGTGATGGGCTTACAAGTAAATGGCCGGAAAGAAAGTCAAAGCCTTTTTGAGGAATTTGGCTGTGAAAGAAAGGAGAGGTATGGAGGATGAGAGGGTGAGCAAGTGGGGGAATTGGGGCCTGGTTAAAGGCAGCAGAGATCAAACCAGTGACAAAGTGAGATTCAAGATTGGAGAGGGGCTGAGAGAGGTTGCAGTGTGCTAGGGGTGATGGGAGCAGATAGGATCATGGGCACTCCTAGAGGAATCAGCTACTCTGTAATTGTCAAAATCTACCACAGCAACTACAGTGATGTATGTGGATGGAGAGGATGGGAAAAGTAAGCCAAAAGTGGTATCATGTTAACTAAGGGTCAGAGAAGGATCAGGACCGGCTATAGGACCTGATACAAAGTATCACAGACTCAGGCACTGTGTCCTTTGGTTTTGTTCCGATGTTTTTTCTTTGTTACAAGGGAAGGCTCCGTGGAGACAGAGGGCCATGAGGTTGGGGGAAGGTGGATCTATCACCGGAAATACTGTAATGTAAAAACAGAAATAACCATTGCTTTTGCCAAAAAAGAAATTGGAAATAGGGAGACGGAGGTATAATTCAGGGCCAGAGGAGGAGCTTCCTGAATGCTTGGAGGCAGCAGGGGATGACCAGAACCAATGGGGAAAGAGTTACTAGCCAGTCTTCCTGGAGGTCGAGTTCCTGCAGGGCCGCCTGGAGCAGAATGAAGTAAGAAGGCAGAGCGAGGTCAGTGGGTGTCTGTGGGGAGGACCGTGGCCGGCAGGATATGATTTGGGGATTTCATTTGGTAGACAGTGAGTTGCCACTTAAGGTTTCATGAGTGGAGGATGCCTTCTCTAGAATGGAGCTCTGGCTACCTCTAGGAATGCCATTGCTAGGCTGGGCATTGTCCAGGGGAATAAGTCCCATCTGGTGACATCTCTTCTCAGCGCATGTTTCATTAGGATCGTGTGAAGAGAGAAGAGGCAACTAACCATGCCAGGGGTGCTCGGGTATTTGAAGAAGGTGAGCTTTGCTCTGCTTGGCCCCAGAGGGCAGAGCTCTGAGCAGTCGGCAGACACAGAGACATGCAGTTTGGTTTTTCTGGAAGGAAAAGCTTGTAGATTGCAGCTGTCCCAAAGGCAGTGAGGTTCTTGTCCCTAGAGGTACTCATTCTGAGATAAGACCGCTCCTTGTTTGCAATGACATGGAGAGGATTCTTGCCACATCCAGATTGGTCTGGATGGTATCTGAGGCCCCTTCCATCTCTGAGATTGTAGGAGGGAGAAAGAACCTGTGGTATTCTGTATCTTGGTGTTTGACCCTTCTCTTAGGGAAGGGATGAAGGAAAGAAGTGAGCAAGGATGGGAGGGAGGAAGAGAAGGAAGGGAAGGGAGGGAGGGAGGATGTTATGGTGGGAGGGAGCGAAGGAGGAAGGAAGGAAGGAACAAATGAGCCCTTACTGTAGGGCATGCTCCCTTGGTTGATTTTTGATACATTTGCCATGTACACCTGTGGTAGGGCACCACAGAGAGGCAGGCCCTCCTGGGATCTATCCCCACCTGCTCCCCTTAGGCCTTTCTCTGCTTTCTAACATGTGGATCTGAGTTATGCTGAGAGACACTTGTGCCCTGGTTCTCGGGGGCATTGATGTGTTTCTGTACATGAGCATTTTCAGGCAGCTATGGGGAGCCCTGGGGTATAGGTCTGAAAGACAACTCTTTGGTATGCCCCCAGACATTTCCTGCTGGCTCAAGAGCTGTTCCCAGCATCTTATCCTGGGATAAGGCCCAGGCCTCACACAGATGAGGGCTCTGGTCACTGATAGCTATTGCCCCTGAACTGTGAATGCTGTACCATGTGGAAAATCAACCCTTGCACCTCCTACTTTCTTGATTCTTTGATAGTTCAGTAGAGTTCCCAAACAACATAGTTTGGTAGAATTCCCAAAACAAAGGAAGAAGTGCTGAATTTGGTGTCAGAGTACTATGGCCTCGAGCAAGACACTTGACCTCTATGGGACTCAGTTTCCTAATTTGTAAAATGGAGTAGATGATCTTGAGCGTCTCTTCCAGTTCTAAATCTATGACTCTGTGATCTAAATGAGGGGAATAATGATACCTCATCGACAGGTTCAGGTCCTTCACCTCTACCCCTTCCTTCCTTTTGTCCCCATTTCACTGATGTATAAATCAAGGCACAGTGTATAACTGACTGGTTCAAAATCGCATGGCCTCAAGTCAAACCTTTGCCAGCCAACCTGATTCAGAAAAAAAGCCAAAGGACTTGGGTTTGAATCCTGGCTCTGAAGTCTGACTTTGTCACTTGCGTGACTTTGGGCAAGTCGCTGTACCCTGTTTGTTTCTTCATTTGTAAAATCACGTGGTTGGATTTGATAACCTGCTCCCGTCCAGCTCTAAATGTGGGATTTCATTATTTCCTCACAGTTGAAGTTGTCCATGTGGAATGAGCCCTCCAGAGGGTCATGAACGTATTCTTCCTAGAGAGGTTAGATAGCTGCTTGTCAAGGCTGGTGTGGAGGGCAGTCTTTGTGGAGGTGCGAGCTGGACCTGGAGGTGCAGGCTAGACCTAGAGGTGTGGGCTAGCCTTGGAGGAGTGTGCTAGATCAGATGGCCTCAGTAGAGGTGAGGATCAAATATCTAGGCCTGAGAACCTCGGAGACCATCTTGTTCAATTTCCTTATTTTCATTTTGAGGAAATTAGAGCCCAGGAAGGTCATGACTTAAAAGTCCTGAGGACAGTACCTCCAAAGCCATCTAGTCCACCCTTACATTTTTACAGATGAGGAAACTGAGGCCTGGGGAAGTTAAGTGATTTGCCCAGGGTCCCAGGGCCACCAATCATCCAAGGTGATATCTGAGCCTATGCCCTCTGCCAGGGGCCAGTGCCCTTTCCACTGTGTCCTGGCATCCATGTCAGCACCTGTGGTTCTCTGAGGAATGTTGTTGAAGGGCTCTTCTGGCTGTAAGATTAATGAGAGCGTCTAACCTTGAGCAAGTGTGTTCCCTTCATTGGGCCTCAGGTGGCCTCAGAGGTCACTTTCCACTTTAAATCAGGTTCTACTGCTGTGGATCTGGTGCCCTGACGAGGACAGGAGCTTGTAGGTTCCCTTGAACTGGAAGCAGCAGGGGCTGCCCTGGAGCTGGTTCTTGCCTCTGGCTGGGCAGGCCTCACCAACAGTCTGGTCCCTGTGTTTGTGCTGTAGGTGTACCGACGATACACTGAGGAAGAGAAACTGCTTTGCTTGGTTCGCCATCGCTCGGGGCACCGCTGTGAGCAGGCTGTCATCATCATTCTCATCATGGTCTGGGAGGGCATTGGCCCAGAGCTGGGGGACACTCTGTACCGGGAGCTGACGGAGACACTTCGCTGCTATGGGAATCCCACCACCCGGAGATGTGGCCTCAACGATGAGTGAGTCTGCACAGGCCCACAGGGAGTGATGGGGTGGGGGGAGGGAGACAGGCTGGCAGGGGCAGCTGGGCCAGACCTGGGCTTGGAACCACAGCTTCTCCTTTGCCTTCTGATTAAACCAGGGGTGCGAACCTGGGCTGCTGTGGTAAAGATCCTTGCTAGCCATGTAGTCCCAGGAAAATCATTCAACTATTTCTCAGGGTCTCCAGCTGCAAGAAGCTGGTGATAATGCTTCCCCTAGAGTGGCTGTGCAGGTCTAACCTGCAGCCTTTCTGGGACTCAGTGTCTTCTTCTGTGAGATAATCATGGTTGCAGAATCAATGGTCACTGAGGTCCAGCTCTGCCCCATGCAGAGTCTAGGGAGAACATTGAGGGGCTAAGGGCAGGTCAGATCCTGGGGCTTATGCAGGATTGGAGGTGAGGAACTGCCCTTCCACTGCCCTCACGGAGTTTACAGTCTGGTGGGAGGGGGCAGGGAAGAGCATGTGTGCAGGTAAGTCTCTATAAAATGAATGCAGGCTACATACAAAGTAGTCTGAGGGGCCAGGGGAGTTCCTAACATGCCCCTTAGGGGCACAAAGCAAGACATCAGGTAGAAGGTGGTGCCTGAGCTGGGTGTGGGGGGAGTTCTGCTGGTCACCATGGGAGACATGGGGCGGGGGGAGTCTGGATTTTCAGGGTGACAGTTTCCAGATCTATAACGTTTGTGGCTTGTGTTGCAGTCGAACCTGTGCGTGCCAGGGGAAAGACCCATCTACCTGTGGTGCCTCCTTCTCTTTTGGGTGCTCTTGGAGTATGTATTTCAATGGCTGCAAATATGCCCGGAGCAAGTATCCTCGAAAGTTTCGCCTTGCAGGGGACAATCCTGAAGAGGTGGGCCATTCTCCATTTGTCCCTTGCTTGCATGGTGCTGGGTCCCTCTGGGCATGAACCACTGAGGAATGGCTAGCCTATTATGGGAGTGACTCCAGCCACTGCTGGCTCCAGCTGGATGGGCCCTAGACAGGCCCTCAGCTCTCCCTGTACCAAGAAAGAGTGACCGTTGCTGGTGACCCTTTCTGGCACCTGGCTTCTGCCTCTCACATTCCCTTTCTTCCATGCTCTTCTCCACATCAACCTATGATGATGCCTTGGGCCTCCAGTTATCTAATGCTCATGAACTTAGCCCCCACCCTGGGGGTGGAAGGGACCTAGCAGCCCCTGCTGCTCTGTACCTGGTGAATCTGGCTGAAGTACCTGTCCCACCCCCTGCTGGATTCCATGAACAGCTCTGCCCCAGACTGGCTGGCCCAGTTCCCCAAACCATGACCCTCCATTTCACTGTCTGTGACATGAGGATAATCATCATATTGAGTGTTCAGATGGTGAACTCCATGAGCCCGGGTGCAAAATTATCCCCATTTTTTAGATAAGGACACTGAAGCCTCAGGTAGGTTGGTATTCAGTCATGGTCATACAACAAGTATATGTCAAAGGCAGCATTCACACTCATGTCTTCTGGATCCCAAGCCCAGGGCTCTATCTATTACATCCCCTGCCACCATTACTGGGTGTCCCAAAAATCTTAGTGCAGCCTTCAGGTTCAAGGGCACACGTGCACTAAGACTTTTGGGACACCCCGTATGTTTATCCTGTTGGGAGTTCTCTTCCTACTTTTCCCTTAGCCCCAGCTGCTCACAGCTCACACGTGAGAACTAAGGACATGTGCAGCCTGGAAGATGTAAGATATGTTGTTTATTCTGAGCTCAACTGAGAGGAGTCCTGAAGAATGAGACATAATCCTGTAGTCTAGTAAGAGGGGGCTTCGAAAGCAAAGTCTCTTTTCTAGAGCTGTAAGAAATTTGACCAATCACTTACCTCTTTGTGCTTCGGTTTCCCTATCTGTGAAATGGGAATCTTAAAAGCCCACCCTTCCTTCTTCCCATCCTCTGTAGAATAATTTGAAGGCCATTGGTTCAATGGCTCCATGAGTCCGTTATGATGGATCCCACCCCTTCCTCTACATAGGTGGCATCTCTGCCATGCCCCAGAGCATCAAGCCAAAGTGGTATAGTACAACTATATGGCTGATGGCCTTACTGGCAGCCCACATCTCCTCTCCCACTCTCTAGGTGGTCTGCCTACACTGCTTTCCAGTGCACCCAATCCTCAGTGACATCATCAAAGATCAATGCCCACACAGCCCCAGGGTAGCACCTTCAGCATTCAGTTTCCCTAATAGCCCCTTCCTGCCTGGGTATAACCTCTTCATTCTTCCCTTCACAGGAGGAAAATCTTCGGAAACACTTTCAGAACCTGGCCACTCAAGTCGCCCCCCTGTACAAGAAGCTCGCTCCCCAGGCCTATCAAAATCAGGTAACAGCCCCACCTGCTACCTCCCTCTTCCATCTCTGAGGGCATTGACAATAGCCTGCATGGTGTTGGACGGCCCGGATCTGGCTTCAGCCTCTGCCCCATCTATTTCTTTGGGCTGGCCACTTCATCTCTCTAGGCTAAAGCATCTCCGAACAAGTTGGGAGACAGCAGTTAATGAGAAGAACAGAGAGTTCTTCGAATTTAAGGCTGGAAGGATGCTGAGTTACTGAGTCCAACCTCTTTGTTTTGTAAATGAGATGGTTGAGTTTCAGAGGGGCCGTGATGGTGATGAGATGGTCTGAAGCCCTCTGATCCTGATTCCCAAGCCCTTTCCATTGGACCAAGTCTCCTCCCTTTTGCTAGTAGTTAAGGGTCTCTTCATCCTTGCACCCAGGTGGCTATACTGTGGTACACTGAGGAGACCCCAGAGACCAAGAATGCCCCCAGCCCCATCCCAGTGGGCGGGGGGGGGAGTGTCTAGGCCACTTGGGCCAGCTCTCCTTCTTAGGCTGCTTTCCCATTCACCAAGCCTGAGCTGCTTCCTCTCCTCCTGCCCACCCCCAGCTTCCACACTTCTTTCACATCTGCTCCTGGCTCTTACTCCCACATGACTGTGCTTACATGACCTGGGCTCAGGGTCAGACGACCCAAGGTCAGATTCCAGTCTCTCCACTGCCCACTTAGATGACCTTGAGAAAGTCCCATCCCTGCTGTGGCCATAGTTATCCATCTGTAAAATGAAGGAGCTGGACTAGGGGATTTCATGGATTCTTATCCAGCTGTGAATTCTCTGAGCCTTCAGAAATTTGAAGATGGTTCTCCTGCCTCCTGCCCCCACCCCGAGCCTTCTTTATTCCAGGCTAAAGATCTCAAGCACCTCCAAGCAATCCCTAGGAAATGCTCTCCATTCCCTTATCTAGTTTGGGTACCCTCCTTTGGACAGGCACCAGCTGGGCTAAGGCCACCCACGGTCAATTCTGTTACTTCGTATGTGATCTGATTAGCCTACGGCAAAGTCTGACCAGAGAGTAATGGAAGGGAGAGAGAGACATCATGGTCTGATGAATCAGGAGCTTATCTCCAAATCAACATGACCAAATTAGATTCCAATTCTTTCTCTGGCATATCCAGCAGCAGAGTGACCCTGAGCCGCTCACTGGCCATCCTCATGTGCTACTCTGATCAGGTAGAGGGAGTTTCCACACTAGGAGCACCTTACTCCAAGAAATCAATCCACTTTGGAAGGGTGTGCAATTGAAATTGTTTTCTTTTTATTATTATTATTACCTTGACAGAGGTCAACAAGCACAAATGTTTCCTTATATGAGAAAAAATAAAGCAAGAGAATCCTATAGGAAATGGGGCCTGAGGTCAGGAATTCAAATCCAGCCTGATACTGACCAGCTCTGTGACTTAACCCCTGCCTCAGTTTCCTCAGCGGCAAAATGGGGATAATAATAGCAGCTACTTTGCAAGGTTGTTGGATCAGATTTGTATATTTTTTCCCAGCACTTGACAGGGTCTGGCACATAGTAGGCACCTAGTAAATATTTATTGATTGATAAACAGCTTATGAAAAGCACAGCAAGTTAATAGCTGGCATTTACATAGCTTATTAAGATTTGTAAAACATTTTACACATTTTTTATTTAATCACAACCATCCTATAAGTTGGGTGTTATTGTTACCCCATTTTACAGATGAGAAAACTAAGGCTGAGAGGTCAGATGACCTGTCCAAGGGTAAGGGTCTTGTGCAAAACTGGAATTCCAAACTTCCTGATTGCAAATTCTTTGTCCTATTTGCCCACTCTGCCACCTAGTGGCAAACAGGAGTGTCAAACAGTTTCGAAGTTTGACTTTGTGAGCCCTCTTAAGATCCCCTTTTCAGTCTCCCAAAGGCGTCTCTGGATTCTCTGGAGTCCAGGGGTCTCTCCTCCCCCCTGCTCTCGAGTATCTGCCTCTGGGTTCCATGTTACCAGGTCACTTGAGCTAACTTTTGGTCCCTTCTCCCAGGTGAACAATGAAGAAGAAGCAATAGACTGTCGCTTGGGACTGAAGCCAGGCCGGCCTTTCTCGGGGGTCACAGCCTGCATGGACTTCTGTGCTCATGCCCACAAAGATCAGCATAACCTGTATAATGGCTGCACCGTGGTAAGAAGGGCTGCCCCCACCTGCCTTCTCTCCCCACGAGGCCTGGCCCTATTTGCGCCTTCTGCAGATGTGGCAGCACACGCCGCCCAGTTCTCTCTCTGGGTGCTGGCACGTGTTGCCTGTCAGACCTCGTTCTGCTCCTCCTTGCATGCACAAGCTTTTCCCCATCTCTAGAGGGGAGGAAACAAGCACCCTGCTTTTGAGCAAAATGTCAGGAACGTGAAGAACGCAGTTCTTCAGCCACGACTTTATTCCTTTCACCCAACTAGGGGTACTGTGAGGACAGGAGATAGGGAGGCTGCTGCTGATGGTGGTGGTGATGGTGATGACAACTGACATTCCTATGAATCTTTAAAGCTTGCAAAGTCCTTTTATGTGCCTTTTCTTACTTGACGCTCTCACCCCTTTGAGGTAGAGGCTGCTATTAGCCCCATTTTGCAGATGAGGAAATTTGACTGAGATAGGTTAAGGGGCTTGCCCAAGGTCACACAGCTAGGAAGTGTCAGGAGTGGGATTTGAACCCAGGTATTGAGTGCTCCAGCCTTTGAATACAGACTGTTACCTTGTGGGGGTCAGTAAGGCATTGCCTAAGTATGGCTAAGGTGTTTGAGAAGTGGTCAATCCCTCAAGGCCCCCGGTAACAGCACTGCCCTGTCCCGACCTCCTGCCCTGACCCCTGCAGGTATGCACACTGACCAAGGAGGACAATCGCTGTGTGGGTCAGATCCCAGAGGATGAGCAGCTGCATGTTCTCCCACTCTACAAGATTGCTAACACAGATGAGTTTGGCAGTGAGGAGAACCAGAGGGCAAAGATGGCCAGTGGGGCCATCCAGGTGCTAACCGCTTTCCCCCGTGAGGTCCGCCGGCTTCCTGAGCCTGCCAAGTCCTGCCGCCAGCGACAGCTGGAAGCTCGGAAGGCAGCGGCCGAGAAGAAGAAGCTGCAGAAGGAGAAGCTGCTCACTCCAGAGAAGATAAAGCGAGAGGTGCTAGAGCTCCCCGAGCTGCTCCAGGCTGATCCAGGTGAGCACCTGTGTGGACCGAGGCGGGGGTGGCCGGGAAGTAGCTCCTCAGTCCCCAGGGACTTCTCAGTGGAGCCTGGTGACAACATGAGCCTGGTATCGGTGAGGAGAAGCGGGAAGATGGATTTGGAAATAAAGGGTCTGGAGTGGGGGAGACCTGAGTGTGATACCTGCCTTTGACATAGACCAGCCATCTGTGTCAAGGCATCCTGCATTGGGAGAGTGAATTTCTTCACCCAGGAGTTCTCTATGCCAATTATATCACAACTCTAGTCCCTATACCTAAACAAAAGCTCCCAACAAATGCTTTATTATTATTATTTATTTGCTTTTAGTTTCAAACATTCAGTTCCACAGTCCTTTGAGTTCCAGATTTTCCCAAGTCCCTCTCTCCCCCTCCCCCCCAGGGTGGCATGCAGTCCAATACAGGTTGTATTAACACCTTTATGTTAAACATTAGTCAGGTTGTAAAGAAGTTATAACCAATGGAATGAACAATGAGAAAGAAGAAACAAAACAAAAAAGAGAGGAAGGAGTTTGCTTCAATCTGCATTCAGAGTCTGTAGTTCTTTCTCTGGATGTGGACAGCCCTTCCCATCATGAGTCTTTTGGAGTTGTCTTATAGTCTTGCATTGCTGAGAGGAGCCTGGTCTATCAAAGTCAGTCATCACAGATATGACGTGTCTGTAATTTTGTATGACGTTCTCCTGGTTCCACTCTCCTCACTCAGCATCAGTTTATAGAAGTCTCTCCAGGTTATTATGAAGTCCATCTGCTGCTCATTTCTTATATACTTGCCCAAGTCATTCCATTATATTCATATACCACAACTTGTTTAACCATTCCTCAATTGGTGGACAAACCCTTGATTTCCAATTCTTTGTCCCCACAAAAAGAGCTGCTATAAATATTTTTGTACATACAGGTCCTTTTCCCACTTGTATGATCTCTTTGGGATACAGCCCTAGAAGTGGTATTGCTGGGTCAAAGGACATGTACTTTTTAATAGTCCTTTGGGCATAGTTCCAAATTGCTCTCCAGAATGGTTGAATCAGTTCACAACTCCACCAACAATGCATTAGTGTTCCAATTTTTCCACATCCTCTCCAGCGTTTATCATTTTCCTGTTTTGTCATCTTAGCCAATCTGATAGGTGAGATGTGGTACCTCAGAGTTGTTTTGATTAGCATTTCTCTAATCAATAGTGATTTAGAGCATTTTTTCATATGCTTGTAAATATCAATGGAATAGATAATTTCTTCCTCTGAAAATTGCCTATTCATATCCTTTGACCATTTGTCAATTGGAGAATGATGTATATTATAAATTTGCCTCAGTTCTCTATATATTTTAGAAATTAGTCTTTCATCAGAGACGCTGGTTATAAAAATTCTTTCCCTCAGGGCAGCTAGGTGGCACAGTGAGTAGAGCAATGGCTCTGGATTCAGGAGGCCCTAAGTTCAAATGCGGCCTCAGACACTTAACACTTAGTAGCCGTGTGACCTTGGGCAAGTCACTTAACCCCAATTGCCCTGCCCTTGCCCCTCCAAAAAGCATCCAAAAATAAAAGATCTTACCCAGTTTTCTACTTCCCTCCTAATCTTGGTTGCATTGGCTTTATTTGTACAAGAACTTTTCAATTTATTGTGATAAAAATAATACATTTTGCATTTTGTAATGCTCTCTGTCTCTTGTTTTGTCATAAATTCTTCCCTTCTCCATAAATCTGACAGGTAAACTATTCCCTGCTCTTCCAGATTGCTTATAGTATCAGCCTTTATACTTAGATTGTGCACCCATTTAGACTTGATTTTGGTGTATGGTATAAGATACTGGTCTATGCCCAGTTTCTGCCATGCTATTCTCCAGTTTTCCCAGCAGCTTTTGTCAAATAGTGAATTCTTATGCCAGCACCTGGGGTCCTTGAGTTTATCAAACAATAGATTACTATAGTAATTGACTGCTGAGTCTCCTGTACCCAGTCTCTTCCATTGACCCACTACTCTATTCCTCAGCCAAGTAGTTTTGTTTTATTTTGGTTTTTTTGCTTTTTGGAGGGCAATTGGGGTTAAGTGACTTGCCCAAGGTCACATGGCTAGTTTTTGTGTTAAGTGACTAAGGTCGGATTTGAACTCAGGTCCTCCTGACTCCAGGACCAGTGCTCTATTCACTGCGCCACCTAGCCACTCCTCAGCCAAGTAGTTTTGATAACTGCTGCTTTATAACACAGATTAAAATCTGGTATGGCTAGGCCACCTTCCCTAGCATTTCTTTTCATTAATTCCCTTGATATTCTGGACCTTTTGTTCTTCCAGATGAATTTTGTTATTATTTATTCTATCTCTATAAACCAACAAATACCCTTTTACGAGAAAGAAATATCAGTGACATGTTTTGTCCTATCCCTGTTCTTGCAGAGCCCTGGCCCCTGTTTCATTGTCTGCCAGCATGCTCTGTTGGCAGCAGATGGACAGCCAGTGCCTCTGGTAGGGAGGGGAGGGAGGCTGACCTGGGCAGTGGGCCTCAGGACCTGGGGAGGGAGGGGGGCTGACCTGGGCAGTAGACCTCAGGACCTGGGGGGGGGGGTGGAGGGTCGGATTGGGGCGGGGGCCCCAGGGACCGGGGGGGGAGGGGGGCTGAGCTGGGCAGTGGGCCTCAGGACCTCAGTGCCTCTGGGGTCAAAGACTTCTGAGCCAGCCCAGGAGGGACCCAGAAGCGGGCCTAGACTGTCCTGGGTATGAGCTCCTCGCCCTCTCACTGAGACTTAGACTGACTCCTCTTTCTCCCTTCAATAGCTGCAGCTGGGGGCTGACCTTGCAGGGAGCAGGATCTCTTCTGGTCAGGAGGCTGGCGTGTGGGTGCCACACCTGACTGGGGCCCAACCTCACCTAGCACTTCATTTCCAGGTCTCTCTTTGAAGAACGGGCTGTCCCAGCAAGCTCTGAAGCCCGCCATCAAGGTGGAACCTCCAAATCACTACAGCTCCTTCAAGTACAGCGGTAATGCCGTGGTGGAGAGCTACTCGGTGCTGGGCAGCTGCCGGCCCTCAGACCCCTACAGCGTCAACAGCGTCTATTCCTGCCACTCCTACTATGCACAGCCCAACCTAAGTCCCATCAATGGCTTCCACTCCAAGTTTGCCATCCCATCCTTTGGCTATTACGGCTTCTCCCCCAGCAGCTCTGTCTTCCCCTCACAGTTCCTCAACTACGGTGCCAATGGCCGAGGCCCCAGCAGCTGGGGAGGCCCCATTGGGGTTTTTGATAAGAAGCCGGATCTCCAGGCCCTGCAGAGCAGCCTGACCCAGGCCTATGGTGGCCCTGAGTTTGCTGAGCTGCCAAGCCAGGCTGTCAGCAGTGATGGCCATCATACGCCTCACCACCCGCCTGCCTATCCGGGTCCCAAGGACTACCTGCTCCCCAAGGGCCACCGGACTCCTCCCACAGCCACAGACCCCTCCCCCTTTGCACAGAGTGGTCCCTGCTTTGGTCAAGTCATCAAGCAGGAGCCGTGTGACCGTCTGCCTCAAGCCGAGCCCCTTGCTGGGGTCCCTGGGAACTTGGGCAAACCACCTGTCCCTGAGGCCTCCCAGAACGGGACCAAGGAGCACCTGTGGGGGGGTGCCCACCCAGGCAGCCAGAGTGCTTCTCCAAAGAGGACTAATGGTGTGAGCGGGGCCTGGGGCATGTTTGCTCCTGGTGAAAGTTCTGTCCTCCCTGACAAACTGGGCTCTTTTGGTGCTAGCTGTCTGCCAGCAGCCCGTCTCCCAGACAGCCAGTGGGGCCTGTTCCCCCCCGAAGGGGGGCAGCCACCCCAGCAGCCACCACTGGGGCCTCCCAATGGAGCCGGCCTGCTGAGCAAAGCTTGGAGCCCTTGCAAGTTTCGAGATAGCACTCCCACCTTAAATGGGCCTAGCCTGGCAGAGAAACCATGGAGTGTGGGACCAGACTTCAGCCCTGCTCTCAAAGGAGGTTCGAGCTACCCAGAGAAGCTCTGGGGTCCTGTCAAAGGGGACGAGGGAAGGACTCCAACCCCTGCGGGGTCCGGCCTACCTGATAAAGCCTGGTCCTCTTTTGGCATAGCCCTAGGTTCTGGGACCCTGAAGCCTGAGGAAAAGCTATGGGACTCTTTGAATCTTGGGGAGGTACCTGCAGAGGGGCCCTCAGACAAGGGGACAGTGAAGGAAGAGGAGGCGGGTGGCGGTGGGGGTGGCGGCGGTGGCAACGTCAGCAACAACGTGGAGGAGGAAGATGAGGAATTGTGGTCTGACAGCGAACACAACTTCCTAGATGAAAACATCGGTGGTGTGGCTGTGGCCCCCACCCACGGGTCCATCCTGATTGAGTGTGCCCGGCGTGAACTACACGCCACCACCCCCCTCAAGAAGCCCAACCGGTACCACCCCACCCGGATCTCGCTGGTGTTCTACCAGCACAAGAATCTCAACCAGCCCAATCATGGCCTGGCCCTCTGGGAGGCGAAGATGAAGCAGCTGGCTGAGAGGGCCCGTGCCAGGGAGGAGGCAGCAAGGCTGGGCCTGAGCCATCCAGATATTAAGCCCTATGGGAAGAAGCGCAAGTGGGGGGGGACAGCTGCCCCAGAACCCCAGCAGGAGGAGAAGAAGAACCCAATCCCCACCCGCCACGTGCCAGCCATCACCACCGACTCAGTGGTCACCGTCTCCTCCTATGCCTATACGAAGGTGACGGGGCCCTACAGCCGCTGGATCTAAAGCATGGGGGAGCCCTCTTACCTCAGCGTCCATGGCACCGAAGCCCAGGGTCATCGTTGTGGTGCTTTTCCCTCGCCCCCTGGGCTGGAGAGCCAGGCTGGGCAGAAATACTTGTATATGTATATGGAGCTACCACCCCACATATATGTATAAAGAGTTCTGTTCCAGCACACACCTCACCAGAGCTCCCCCTTCTTTGCTCTCCTCCCCTGGCACTTTGAAGAGCCTGTGGCTGGCGGATGCTTTTCAGTAAGCTTAGTATTTATATCTCCACATTGGGTTTTTTTCCCTTGGTCAGGGACTTGGGTTTTATTTTTAAGAATCTGTCCTTGTATATGACAAGAATGGAAGAAGAGTTTATAGCATCCTTTCACAAAGGAGTGGTTTTTAATTGCCATTTAAAATGTGTATTTATTGGATTTTTTTTTTTTAAAAAAAGGAACAATGATGAGTCACCTAGCCGGCAAGAAAAGCCAGAATTCCAGACAGCTTCTGTTCCCATCGGGAGGTCTTTGCTGGGAGTGGAGCATTCCCTCCAGCTGCTCCAGCCCCAGTCCGGCCCGGCTCCGGCTCCGGCTCAGGCTCTGGCTGCGGCTCCAGCCCCAGCCCCTCAGAGCCATGGCTCTCAAAGCAAGCACCACAGCCTTTCCTTCTGGCAGTCACAATTCGGATGGCTTTGATCGGGGCAGGACCAGACAGGGCATTCCTTCAGGGTGTGGTCGGGCAGCCTGCCAGGGCACCTGGTGGGCTTCTCCATTCCTTGCCCTCCGCATGCCTGAGCCACCTGAGAGATGCTGGGGCCGGCCTCTTCAGAAACCAGGCTGGAAGTAGACACGTTCAGGCCTGCTAGTCTCCACACTGAATATTCTTTGTCCGTTATTTAGCAAATCCCGTTTTGACCTTGGTCACCAGGTAGCACTCGAGGACGGAGTTGCGGTTTCAGTGGAGAAAGGATGCATCCTTCAAACAGCCTCCAGCTGCAGTGTACAGCTGCTTGACAGTACTTGGGGGCTGAAGGAGTCTGTCTCAATCTTAACAGCAGTTTTAAAAAATCCAACCAATAAGAACCCCTCCCCTCATGATCTATGCTAATATGGAAAAAGGGCTACTGTATCTTTAAAAAAAAGGCGAACAAACTGTGAATAGTTGCTCTGTGTATATCACTGTTGCAAAGTCTGGTGCTGTCTAGGATTTTGCTTTTGACTCTCCAGTCCAAGAGAGCTGGGCAAACCGGAATAACAAAAAAGCAACTTGGAGATCCTCATTTTCTGGATTTTTACATTGGACCATGGTGCATGCGGCATCCTTGAGCCACCTGCCACACTCTGGCCCTGGGGCCTGGGAGGTGGAAAAGGGTCATTCCTTACAGATGCAAATTCAACTGGTTGCTACTTTGAGGTTTCTTTTCCAGCTGGTGCCATCTCCCTCTCTCCCTCCTCCTTCCTTTTCCTCTCTTCCTCTTCCTTTATTTCCCCTCCCTCTCCCCCCACTGAAAGAAGAAAACAAAATCCTTCAGTTTTCCCTTTTAAAACTGGTGCATTCAAACAGCTCATTGAAACCAGAAGTTTCAATTGTTCATTTGAAACAATAGGTGCTTACTTTTTTTGCAACTTTGTTCCGAGAGCCTGCAAAAAGTGGTTGGGACCCACAGGTCAACAAGCAATTGATTTGTAACAAACCGGACTCCCGGGGGGAGGGGTGTGAATTTCTGTGGTATTAGCTAAACTTGCCTGGCGCTAACTAGCTCCCCCTCCCGCCCCCCATTCGGCAGGCGCAGGTGGGCGGGGCGGGGCTGCCCCCTCCCACCTGGCTGCCACCGCTGCCTCCTCTCATCAGCCAGCCTGTGGACCTGGCCCCTCCCCACAGGTGAACCAAAACTGAGCCCTATGAGAATAGAGCGCGGCCAGTCTGTTCCCAATCCGGACAAAACCAGATGGATGCCACAGTCCACTTCCCGCACGTCCTGGTGCCTTTCCCCGAGAGCTGAGAACTGAATCCAATCCTTTGTTTACTGAAATGTTCCTGGAGCCCTGGCAGAGAGCCTCTGTGAGACGTCCCGAGGGAGCATTGGTGTGGTCTGATTTTAACTGTAAATAGTGGAAGATTTTTTTAAAGCACTTTCACCTAGATTTAAATAGCAACTTGAAAAAAAAGCAGTATGTTTTAACAGATGATAACGGGAGACCTGTAAATAGTAGCTGTGTATTTAATGTGCTTTTTGTCCACTTTTTTTTTTTAAAGAAACCATAATCTGTAACAATTCTTTTTACAAGATAAGAATGAGTGCTTTTGAAATCAATACCCAAGAGCCTATCAGGATTGAGGATGGTTCCAGACTCAGATTTATAGGAAATCCTGGGCACTCCCGGTGCAACGTGACAAAAGCCTTTAAAGGATTGGCCGATGCTGAGCATGCTAATTTTCTAATTTTGAGGAACCAGTTGGGGCCAGGCAGTCCTTCAGATGCTAGCTTGCTTTGTGGCATCAGAGTGGATGCCGCAGGTCTCATTCAACTCTGGGCTTAGGTAGACAGACGCAGGGGTGCCTTGAAAACTTCATTTTAAAATCTCTCTGAGAGCGAGTTGTCTATTTTTAAGGAACACTTTGAGAATGTGACCTTCTGTTTGACCTTTAGACATCCCAGGTGGGTGGGGTGGCTGCTGGGATGGGTTTGGAGGGTGTCTCCGGTATGACCCAGAGGATTCAGATAAATGGCATATGTGACTTACTCTCCTGATGTTGCTTCTCCTGTGGTCTCCCCGACCTGGTGGCAAAATCACAAAGGGAACGGTGTCCGAAAGGAGAAGTTAATCCAGCTAAATGCATGTGTCTTTTCTATCCCAGCTCCCCAGCCCAAACAACTTTTGCTTTCTTAACTTTTAGACTAGAACACAGGCTGTTCAGAAAAGAGAAAAAGGGGCAGCCTCCATTGGATGGCTCCATCCCAGATAAAACGGTGTTTTGATGGAAACGATAGTACTTTTGCAATGTTCAAAACCGTGCTGTTTTTTACACACTACATATATAACCTACCTCAAATCTCAGTCATTAAAAATTAGCATGCTTTAGACTTATATTAAAAAGAAAAAAAAAACTATGCACAGCTATTTACCCCACCCTTGCTGCTGAAGGTTTCTTAAAGAGAAAAATCAATTTTTTTTTATTTTTTACTGGCGCCATCATTTTTGTAAGCTCTGAAGATGATTAACAGACATCTTGATCATGAGAAAGAAAAATGAAAGCCATTGCATCTAAAGAACCTTAACAGCATGACCCAGTTTTGCTCAAAATTCACCTAATACAGTGACGTGAGATTCACGGCATTTTTATCTTTGAATCTCTTCCCCCCCCCTAGTTTTGTCTCCAAATGCTGTCTGTACTCAATGCAGAGTTGAGGTTTGACTGTCAAAGGAAGGACTTGCCCAAAACTGCTTCAGGTTTGGGGGTGGTAGGGTGCGGGTGATGTGGAGAGGGATCACTGTTTGCAGCAGGTTATCATTGGTGCTAGAGCCTTGAACCACTGTCTGACCATTGGATATTTGAATTAAGCTGTTTCGTGGGATTTGTTTTTCATTGTCTTTTTTTTCCTTTCTGCAGAACCCAAGATTCCTAGAGTCTAGTTTCCCCTCTACTGCTTTGCCTTCTGCCTGAGACTACAGTGGTGGGGGTGAACAGAGATGTTCCCCCACTATCAAAAGAGCCCTCTGTGGCCATCCCTGTGTATCACGGGATCAGAGAGTCCCATAACTGGAAAATATCCCCCCCCCACAAAAAAAGGACCAAATCTTAATTGCACTGCATGTGTTATACCAAGCAGAGGAGGGTATGCAGAGATCAGAAGGAGGGTCAACACAGTTCACTGAGAGAAATTCATCCAACAAGATTTTCTTTTTCAAGTTCATCACCACCACCGTATCCCCCAAGTAAGGCATTGCAGAAGGAAAACTAAACACACACACGCACACACATAGATCCCTGATGTGCCTGAACCAATATCTCTTCCCTTTTATTACTGAAGTATGCTCTATGGACTAGGAAGCATATTTTTATGAATTGAAATCTCAATAAAATGGTGCTACGGTGTTTTAACAGAATTGTCTCCCTATCCGGTTTTGCTTCAGGTGCTACGTAACCTATCTCAAACCACATACCAAACAACAATGAGGGGGCTCCCCAACAGTCGGCTTTCTTTTCCTTGTGGTGCTATCTCCTGGGACCTCTGTTTGGCAATGAATCTGGACTGAATAGTTTCAAATTGCTGTTTGCCTCCCTTCAGTGTGAAGTAGGAGCCAAACTCTCCCCTCACTCCCTTGCTATTATGCAGGAAGGGCTGGCCGACCTGGAGTCTCACATTCAGTCTCTGTGTTCTAAGCCAGTCATCCCACAGGCTAGTGACAAGAGAAGGTGGAAAGTGCTAACTCTGGGAAGAGAAAGGTAGAGACCTCTTCCTCCTCTTCCTTGAGCTAAGCAGTCCTTCTTAGCCCCCTTCTCTTCATCAGGCAACCCCTCCCACTTGCAAAGGTAAATTTCTCAGGGAGGCCTGGGGAGGGGGGCAGTTTGCATGAGGAAGGTGTAAACCAAATAGAGCACCTTCCCTTCCTTCCAGGAGCTCAGTTCCCAACTGAAAGGCAAGAAGAAATATTGAGTCATTCTTCCCCCCCCCCCCCCCCCTCTGCTCCTTTGGGCTCGTGGTTGCTTCTACCGAAAAATACCATTTTAATTTGAAGTAGGTGCCTACCCTTGACCTTGCTGAGTGGTCCACTTTGGCTAATCATGGTGTTTCCTTTAGGTCAGCATTTAGGAAGAGAGGATGGCGGTTCTGGCTGCTTTTCAACTCCTTTGTCATATGTTGGTGCTACTTTGATTTTCTCTTGGGTTCTAGGGAGTTGACATTTTGAAACCGACCAGAAAGCTAGGCTTTGCATTGGCACTGCTGTCATCGTGATGCCGAAGAAACATACCTCAAAAGTTAGACTATTGTCGCCATGCAGGTGGCTAGAATCTGAAAGAAGTGTCTCCACACTGTACTAATCAGGAGCATGCAGGAGGGGCCTTTTCTGCATTATTCTTAGCCCTAGTATTTTCAAACACCTAATTAGGAACAGGAAAAGCCACATGAGCTTTCCTGACTGGTCCTTTTCAGGCATTCAGAATGGAACCTTGAGACCAGGCCCACTGAGCTGGAATCAACAGCCACTTCATCATTCTGTGCCCCACCCCCACCCCCCAAAAATGACAGGTTTTTTTTGGAGGAAGCTAATCACTGCACGAATTGAAAAAGGGAATGGATTTTCAGTTGGAAGGTGGGGAGCAAAGAGAGGTGTCCAGCTATGTGGTAACAAAGAGAAGATTCCAGGCCCCCAGATTTTAGGTTCCTCCCACCCCCAGCCAAGAGTTTCCACAAGTAGAAGGAACAGTAAAGTCCAAACAACGGGCATTTCCCCTTAAGCAAAGATCGTCCAACAGAAACCCCAGGTTTTTCAATGTTCTTTGCTTAAGAATCTGGGAACAATTTGGCCCACTTTCTCATTTCTTCCTTTCCTAATATCAGGGATACTTTTAAATTGTGGTTTTCTTTTTTTTTTTTTTTTGGCCATTTTTTTTCTCATTCTAGCATCATTCAGGGATAACTCACCATTCTTCACATGGAAATCTACATATAAAAGCAAAGGAAAGAAATACCATTTCATTGCTTTCTGCTTCCAGAACTTTTTATTTCATTGCTTGTCTTCTTGAATGCCTCTGGTTTTCTCCTCTTTGGGGGATGAGAGGTGCTAATGCTATTTCTTTTTCATGACTTCAAATGAAAAAAGGAGACCAGGTTGGACTGTGGCAGATTGATGTAGGTAGAGTGGTCTTAAGCTGTAGCTTATTGGTGAATCTCATTTTCTCTCTTGGAATTCCTGTTTGGTTACCTGGCTTCCGATGGAGGTGAACTTCCCAGCCATACTTGAAGATTCCGTCTAGACTCTGTGACCGTGGTTACTTGAAATGAAGTTTATCTGGGGTTGGTTGATGAATGGTAGAGTTTGCAATGTCTCAAGGCAATAGGATGTGTATTATTAAACTGTAGATATTATTAGTACAGTAAATTTATGCCGATAATTTTATTTTGTATAATTTTTCTTTTTGGTTAATATTTTCCTTCCCCTCCCCTCCCTTTTTTTTGTTTATCCCCCTACCTGACCCTGTTCTCTCCTACCTCCCTTTCTATAAAAGCCTTCTCCTGCCCTCCCCTCCCCTCAGTGTTTCAGTAAATTTATTTTTCAGGTGCCTAAATATTGCAAGTATGAATCCTTTTTTTTTTTGATTTGTATTTTATTATGATTTACACAAACAGCTGGTTTGTGAACTGTATTACTCCTGATATCTTTAAAATATTGTGGGTGTTTTAATAAATTTTATATTTATTTTTTGCACTCAAATTCTGTGTGTTTTTATGGTTTCCTGCCAGATTCTAGGCAGGACAAATGATACTGTGCCTGTCTCAGACAACCTATCATAAAATTTGAGGAAGGCACCCAAACACTGAGCTAGTAAAACCCATACCCCCAAAAGAATTTCTACACCAGCATACAGACAAATGGCCTTAGCTGGCAGAACCCTAAGGAGGGAAAACCTGCCACCTCCCCAGGCAGCCCCATTGCACTTTGGGACGGTTCTCTTAATTAGGAAGTTTTTTCCTGACATCCCATTGAAATTGGTCTCTGTAATTTTTTCTTTTTTTTGGAGGGGGGAAGGTAGGGCAATTGGGGTTAAGTGACTTGCCCAAGGTCACACAGCTAGTAAGTGTTAGGCCACATTTGAACTCGGATCCTCCTGACTCCAGGGCCACCTAGCCACCCTCTGCAGTTTTTTTCTTGCTAATGTCTAATCCATGTTCCACATGACAGCCCTTCACATACAAGTGAATGAAAAATCATTTCTTAAATGCTTATTATGTGCCAAGAGCCATTCACTTGAATACAGTTGCCACCAGAAATTATGGAAATTGGCCCTACAGTCTTTGTCTCTTAGCGTAAGCCAGCACTGAGCTATGGGACCACCTGGCTCAAGGGCCCCCAGGTACAAAGTAGACATGGTCCAGATTCAAACTCACATCCACTGACTTTACCATCCTGCACTACCTCAATGGGGTGGGGGAAGGAGAGGAATAGTAAAAGAAGGGGCCCCTTCTGTCTCCCCTTTTCTCATCTCCCTTCTTAGATGATCTCAGGAAGTAGGAGGGATGTCAGAAGTCATGGATTCTGACAACTGTAGCATCTCTAATGAGAGACTGACCACCCAATGTCCACACAAGGGCCCGTACTAATGAGACTGAGATTATTTCCCAGAGCAACTTGTGGATAAACCCAAACATTAGGAAAGTTTGCCTCATATCTAGCTGAAATCTGCCTCTGTAATTTCCACCCATTATTCCAAGGCCATAGGATGGTAAACTAAGACCTGGAAGGTCATTCAATCCAAGCCCTTTATTTTACCCATCAGGAAAATGAAGCCCAAAGAGGCCAAGTGACTTGACCAAGGTCGCAAATACTAAGAGACAGAAAAGATTCAGTCAGAGCCAGGGCTTTGGGAAAGTCTGTTGCTCTTTCCTCAGAGTTCTGTCACCATGTTTTGACTTCTAGGGTCAAGGAAGGCAAAAACTAGTCCTTCTGTCGCCTGACAACCTTTGGGATATTTGGAAAACTGCCATTAGGGGAAGCCAAGGGTAACGATGCGCAATTATGTGGTACCTACAATGTGCTGGGTCCTATGCTAAGCTCTTTTCACAAGTGTCTTATTTGATCCTCAGTGGTGGTGTAAGGTAGGTGCTGTTATTATCCCCATTTATTGGGTATTCTTAGCCCCACACCAATCTGCCCAATCTTCTCATTCCTGGGCTAACCATTCCCAGTTCCTTTGCCTTTTCAGCCTTGTCTCCTTTTCCTCTTCTGTCTTAGCTCAGTGGGGAGCCCTCACCCAAATTGTTTGCCCTGTTGGTGGCTCTCAGGGTCTGTAACCTTGGGGGAACTCCTTTTAGCTTGAGGATCAGTGGACTACTTGTGGGTATAACTGGGTTGTTGGGGTGGGGGATGGGAGGAAGAAGAGGGTCCAACACTGCTGCTTCTGGGGAAGATTCTCCTTGCCAAAGTTGAGCTATTTTTGTTCCAGATTTGCTTGCCACCTAAACAGAACTCCCCCTTACGGGGTGTTTGTGAATCAGGATTTGGGAAAGAAGAGAGAAAAGGAAAGTGGAGACCTCAATTCCCAGTCCTCATGTGGGTGCAGTCAAAACTCTTGAGATCAGTAGTTTTGCCTTCAATTCCTTACCTTTCCCAAAGAAGAGGGAGGTTGAGGATGTTCTAGTCCCTACAACTTCAGCATGCAGGGCGTGAAATTTAAAAGCTGGAAGGGAATCTTTGAGGCCTTGAAGGCTAACCTCCACCTGAAGAAGAGGTCCCTGTATAGCATGGCAGCATGAAATGGACAGCTCCCAGCACTGTCAAGTTTTCCTGACCCATATCAAGACACATTGTTGGTGGAGTTCTGAATTAGTGCAACCATTTGGGGAAGCCCATTTGGAATTACATAAAGGGATAGAAACATCCCCCAGATCCTGCTGCTAGGCATATTTGGGAAAATGTAGGTGAGGCAAAAACCAAAAGGATCAAGAAACATAAATCCATTTTTAGAATGATATTGGGGCATTAAAATCTCTAGAAGACTTTTCATACGAACGCCTATTACTCTCGGCAGATAGATCTGCCTCCATCTTGTACTTGGGTAAGTGTTTTTCTTTTAATACATTTTATTGATGCCTTTTTCTGTCACAATCATTTCTGAATAGAGCACTGCTAGCGCCTGCCCCATTCCCACAAAGATTAAACCTTCCTATGTAACAAAGGGAATTAAGCAAAAAGCAACCAATCCAGTGAATCTTGCAGCAAAGTATGCAACACTGCCCCTATAGTGCCCCACCTCCATGCTGAAAAGCGATAGGCAGGTTTCATGATGTGTTCTTGGGAACCAATACTGGCCATTGTATTTCTTTGGAGTCTGGGTTCCCTCTAATGCTCCTTTTAGTGATGTCATCATGGTGGTGTATATTTTCTTAATTTGTTAGTTCATCATCTCAGATCTTGAGCTGGAAGGGACTTTGGAGGTCATCTAGTTTAACCCCTTTATTTTACAGGAAAGAAAACAGATCTGGGGAGGGAAAAACTTACCCAAGGTAACAAGTAGTTTTTAAAAATTCAGTTTTATTTTTACTTCTGAATTTTCTTCCTTCTACCTCCCTGACTCCCACATTGAGAAAAAAAGAAAAACAACCTGTTAAAAACATGTATAGCAAAGCAAATTTCTACACCAGGCATGTCAAAAAACATCAATCTGCTCTTTGGGTCCATCTGTTTTCTCTCTGGAGGTGGCCAGCAATGTTTCATGACGAGTCCTCTGAAACTGCGATTGGTCATGCTGTGAATCAGAATGACTAAGTCTTTCAAAGTTGTTTGTCCTTATGATGCCATTGTTATTGTATAAATTTGGTTTCTGGTTTTGTTCACTTCACTTTGCATCAGTTCCTATTAGTCTTTCCAGGTTTTTCTGAAACCATCCCATTCATTATTTCTTTACAGCATAATAGTATTCCATCACATTCATATACTACAACTTGTTCAACCATTCCCCAATTGATACCCCCTCCTACATAAGGAATTGTTATAAATATTTTTGTACATGTGGGTCCTTTTCCTCTTTCTTTGATATCTTTGGGGTATGGACCTAGCAGTGATATCACTAAGTCAAAGGGTATACCATTTAAAAGCTTTTGGACATAGTTTCAAATTGCTTTCCAGAGTGACTGGGTCAGTTCATAGCTGCACTAACAGTGTATTGATGTATGTTTTCTTATAGCCCTTTCAGCATTTATAATTTTCCTTTTATGTCAACTTTGGTGATAGGATTGAGGAGGTTCCTCAGAGATGTTTTAATGTGTGTTTCTCTATTTAGTGATTCAGAGCATTTTTTCATATGGCTCATGATAGCTTGGATTGATAGCTTTTAAAACTTTCTAATCATGTCCTTTGACCATTTATTAATTGGGGAATAGTTCTTATTCTTGTAAATTTGAGTCAGTTCTTTGTGTATATTAGAAATTAAACCTTTGTTGGAGAAACTTCCTACATTTCCTCCAATTTCCTGCTTCTTTTCTAATTTTAGCTTCATTACTTTTGTTTGTGCATTTAAAACAATTTATCATGTAATCAAAATAGTCCATTTTGTCTCCTGTTACCTTCTCCCTCTTTTATTTGGTCATGAACTCTTCCCCTATTCATAGATCTGACAGGTAATTTCTTCCATGTTTCTCTAAATTGTCTATGATGTCACCATCTATATCTAAATCATGTGCCCATTTGGAGCTCGTCTCAGTATATCGTCTGACATGTTGGTCCGTGCTTCATTTTTGCCAGATTATTTTCCAGTATTCCCAGCCTACATGAATGAATCCTCAATCTCTTTTGCTGGATCCTCATCTAGGTCATGCCCACTAACCAAGAGTTCCCCACAGAGCTCTGTTCTGGCACTTCTTTTCTTCTCCTTCTGCATTTTTTTCTCATACTTATCTCATAAGTTCCCATGGATTCTTTGATCTAATTATTCTCATATCTACTTATTCAGTCCTAATTTCTTTGCTGACCTCTGTTCTCATATCTCCAACATCTCAAACTGGATGTCCTATAGACATCTTAAATTCAACAAAAGTGAACTTCTTATCTTTTCCCCAAAATCCTCCCCTCCAAATTTCTCTATTATTTTGAAGGATCTTTCTTTTTTTTTTTTAATGCTTTATTAACTTCTGATTTGCATCATTCATTTCCACCAGATTTTGAGTTACAAATTTTCTCCCCATTTTTCCCCCACCCATCCCCCCAAAATAGCAGTCCCACAGGATATCCCCACCTCCAATCTGCTCTCTCCCATATTTTCTCCCATACCCATTTCGACTTTTCCAGTGGATCTCTATGCCTCAGTGCCTGTACATCCCATTTCTTAATTACATGTAAGATGGTATTAATAATAGTATACACACACACACACACACACACATATATATATATATATATATATATATTTGAATATTTGATTTTAAAACTTTCAATCCCAGATTCATTCCCTTCCCCCCCTGCCACCCACCCCCACTGGGGAGACAAGCAGTTCAGTATAGGTTGTACATGTGCGCCTAATGCAAAACAATAACATAGTAGATATATTGTAAAAGACTGACTACATTTTCCTCCCACCCATTCTATTCTCTACTTTGATCCTGGCCCTTTTCAAAACTGGGTGCTTCCAACTTCCCTCCCCCCCAGGCTGCTCTCCCATCATCCCCCCTCTCATCCCCTTCCCCCCCATTCTCCTGGAGGGTGAGATCCCCTATTTAGTGTGTATTTCCCTCCCTCCTCAAGCCAGATTCAATAGGAATAAGGTTGACCCATTCCCTTTTGCCTTCCTATTCTTCCCCTCCATTGCAACCATTTTCCCTTGCCTCTTCTGTATGAGATAGTTTGCCCCAATCTGTCTCTCCCCATCGCCTCTCATTATACTCCTCTCACCTCTTAATTTCACCTTTTAAGTATCATCCCTTCCTGTTAAATTGGTCGCATGCCCTCTACTATGTATACCTGTAAACACATATACACACATTCACATATGTATTCATATGCCCACATACCCTCATATAAAGACATATATGTATATATATACACTTCTAATCCCTTCAACTACTGAGAAAAGTTTCATAAGTTACAATTATTGTTTTTCCATGTAGGAACGTTAATAGTTCAACTTTGATAAGTTCCTTATGATTTCTTTTCCCTGTTTACCTTCTCATGCTTCTCTTGCTTCTTGTATCTGAATGTCAAATTTTGTATTCAACTCTGGTTTTTTTTCAGCAAGAATGCCTGAAAGTCCTCTATTCCACTGAATGACCATATTTTCCCCTGAAACATGATACTCAGTTTTGCTGGGTAGGTGACTCTTGGTCTTAATCCCAGCTCCCTTGACCTCCGGAATATCACATTCCAAGCCCTTCAATCCCTCAGTGTAGAAGCTGCCAGATCCTGGGTTATCCTGATTGTGTTTCCACAATATTCAAATTGTTTCTTCCTGGCTGCTTGTAATATTCTCTCCTTAATCTGGGAATTCCAGAACCTGGCTATAATATTCCTAGGAGTTTTCTTTTTGGGATCTTTTTCAGGAGGTGATCGGTGGATTCTTTCGACCTCTATTTTGCCCTCTCATTCTAAAACATCAGGGCAGTTTTCTTTGAGAACTTCCTGGAGGATGCTTCTAGGTTCTTACTTTGGTCATGGCTTTCAGGTAGTCCAATAATTTTTAAATTATTTCTCCTGGATCTATTTTCCAGGTCAGTGGTTTTTCCCATGAGATATTTCACATTGCCTTCTATTCTTTCATTTGTTTGGATCTGTTTGACAGCATCTTGATTTCTCATAAAGTCATTAGCTTCCATTTGCTCCAATCTAATTCTGAAGCAATGATTCTCCTCAGTGAGCTTTTGAGATTCTTTTTCCATCTGGCAAATTCGACTTTTTAAGGCATTCTTCTCCTCATTGCCTTTTTGAGCCTCCTTTGCCATTTGAGTCAGTCTGTTTTTTAAGGTATTATTTTCTTCAGTCAGGCTGTTGCCTCTCATTTCATAATTTTCTTGCATTGTTCTCATTTTTTCTTCCCAATTTTTCCTCCACTTCTCTTATCTACTTCTTAAGGTCCTCTATGGCCTGTAACCAGCTTGTATTTTCCTTTGAAGCTTTTGGTGCAGGAGTACTGACTTCACTGTTTTCCTCCTGTTCCATGCTTTGCTCCTTCTTATCCCCAAAATAGGAGTGTAATGTTGGAATCTTCTGTCTGCTTTGTTTCCTCTGCCTGCTCATTTTGCCACTCAATTATTTGACTTTTGGGCTTTTTGCCACAGTAGGACTCTGCCACCAGGCAGGGGAGTTTTCGTCCCAAACACTGGGGTTTTCTCAGCTGCCGGAGGTATTAGATGGGTGCCCTCTCTGAGGTCTCCACACGCTCTGGCAAGCTGGACACACACCCCAGGACCTCCACCCTAGACTTCAATCCAGATCCAAGAAGGTTAAAGCAAGAGCAATTACCCCTCAGACTGGTTGCTTGGTCCCCCTACACTCTGCAGGCCAGGAGCTAAAGCTGCCACGTGGCGCTGGCAGGCTGTGCTGGCGTCTCAGCGGTTTCTCGCCCCGGGGGTAAAAGCCACGCACTCCCACTTACTGGTCCCAAAGTCCAGACTGCACTGGCCTCTCACTTTGTCCTTCAAATCTGTGTCGATAATTCTGGAAATGGCGAGAGCTGCTGCTGATCTGGAGTCCCTCTGGCTGGCGGCTGGTCAGGCCTGCCCTGGGGCTAAAGCCTCTGCGTGGTGCTGGGCTTGGCTCCCAGAGCGCTGTGCTGGCCGATTCCTGCCGGCCTGCTGGGCTGTCCCCAGCAGGAGGTTAGCTTCTCTGTGTCATTTTGTGGGTTCTGCAGCTCCAAAGTTTGTTTAGAGTCCCCTTTTTACATGGGTTGGGGAGGGTGGAAGCCAGAGCCACGGGAAGGTCTTGCTTCTACGCCGCCATCTTGGCTCCGCCCCCTGGAAGGATCTTTCTAAGCTTTGCTTGTACTTTACTTTTGATGGAATTAAATGCTGCCTTCTTAGACATGGATGAACTATCCTGCTGGTAAACCCTGGAGTTGTCATTTCTCATTTAGAACTTCTGAATTTCCTCATCATTTTCATCAAACCAGTCTTGATGTTTGTGAGTCTGACCCAGATAAGCAAATGCAGTGCTGTACACTACAGGATTCTTGACTCAAGAAGAAAGCAGATAAAATTCAATTTTATGCTGATAGTTAACAATCTAAAGTGCTTTTATGATGCCCTAAAGGGTATTTTTGGGCCAAAGATCTATGGTACATCTCAGCTACTCAGTGTTGATGGACCACATTGATTAGTGATAAGGACGTGATCTTAGAGAGATAGACTGAACACTTCCATAGTGCTCTCAACAGACCATCATCAATCAATGCTGAAGCCATTGACTGTTTACCTCAGGTTGAAGTCAACCCCTCCCTAGCTGAAGTTCCAACTGAAGAAGAGGTTTGGGATGCCATTAGGCTCCTTTCACGTGGCAAAACACCTGGTGTTTATTCTATTCCAGCTGAGATTTACAAGGTAGGGGGTCCATTGCTCATACAAAAGCTGACTGAAATTTTCCAGGTTATATGGCAAGAGAAGGTTATCCCCCCAGAGTTGAAGGATTGTCCATCTCTATAAAGGTAAAGGAAATAGATTGTCCCATGACAATCACAGGGGGCTCTCTTTCTAAGTCATTGCTGGCAAGATTCTTGACAGAGTTCTCCTTGATAGGCTGATCCTTCACCTGGAAGGTGGTCATCTACCTGAGAGCCAGTGTGGCTTCAGAAAGGATGGAGTAATGGTGGGTTTCTCCAGGAGAAATTCCAGGTACAGAACAGTCTGTACACAATGTCTGTAGATCTGACCAAGGCCTTTGATACTGTCAGTTGTGAGGGCTTATGGAAAATTGTGCCAAAATTTGGTTGCCTGGAGAAGTTCATCAGCACTGTACATCAATTTCCTGATGGCATGATTGCTCAGATTCTAGATAATGGACAATGGTCTCATGCCTTCCTAGTCACCAATGGAGTGAAAAAAGTCTGTGCTCACTCCTATGCTTTTTAGCATGATGTTTTTAGCCACACTGCCAAATGCTTTCAATGAGGAAGAACATGGCATCAACTTGAAAAGACTTACAAGCCAAGACCAAAGTGGAGGTGGTGCATGATTTTCTGTTTGCAGATTGTGAAGGGTACTACCATCCTTCCAGTCATCTAGGCTTGTAATCTAGGTGTGGTTCTTGACTCCTTTGTCTCACCTCCCACCCACCCACACCAATTCAATCTCTTGCCAAGACCTGTTGATTTTATCTTTATAACATCTCTTCCATAAAGCCCCCTTCTCTCCTCTGATATTACTACCACTTTAGTACAGGCCCTCATCACCTCAGTCCAAGGCTATTGCAATAAGTTGCTGGTTGATCTCCCTGCCACAAGTCTCCCCTATTCTAGTCTATTATCCACTCAGCTGTCAAAATTATCTTTTGAAAGCACAGGTGTCATGCCCCCCTACTCAACAGACTCCGGTGGCTCCTATCATCTCTAAGATAAAAAAAAAAATCCTCTAGCATTCAAAGCCCTTCAGAACTTATCCACACACATACTTTGTCAGTTTTCTCACATCAAACTCTGCCCCCCTCCATGTATCCAGTGACTTTGGTTTACATGCTATTCTTGGAGCAATACACTCATCTCCTGACTGGACATTTTCACTGACTGTCCTCCATGCATTGGATGCTCTTCCTGTTGATCTCTACCACTTAGCTTTCCTGGCTTCTTTCAAGTCTCAGCTAAAATCCCACCCTCTACAGGAAACCTTTCTCAACCCATCTTAGTTCTAGCATCTTCTAAGTATTGCTCACTTCCCATTTATCCTGTATATGGCTTGTTTGTATCTGTTTATCTACATGCTATCCCCCTCCCCATTAGCTTGTTGAGCTCTTTGGGGGCAAAGACTGCCTTTCACATTTCTTTGAATCCCTAACCCTTAGAGCAGGGCTTGACATGTACTACGTGATTAAAATGGTTATTTATGTATAGACTGTCTCATAGACATAGAGCCTTAGTCCTCCAGATGTTTTTTTTAATCATTTTTTTTCTAGCTTTATAATCTTGGTAGCTTCATTTGAATGGTACTAAATAAACAAATAAACTTAGGTAGTATTATTTTTATTATATTGACTCAGCCTACCCATGAACAATTAATATTCTTCCAGTTATTTAAATATGTCTTTATTTGTTTTGTAATTAAGTTAGTATAATTTTGCATATATATATTGGCAGGCATATTCCCACATTTTTTTTATACTATCTAAAGCTATTTTAAGTGGAATTTCTCTTTCTATCTCTTCTTTTTGTATTTTGTTGGTAATACATAGCACATAAGTTAGTAATAAAAGCTCCAGGATTTTAACCCAAGTCTTCTGACTTCAAATCCAGTTGCCTTTCTATTCTACTAGTTCATACCCATCTCCAACTTTGAATTCTTTTATCCATTTCTTACAGCACAGTGATGTTCTTTTACCTTCAGAGACAGCAGCTTGTTTAGCCATTTCCCAACTGATGGGCACCCACTTTGTTTCCACCTCTTTGCTACTTACCACCAAAAGTGTTGTCATTGACCTTTTTGGGAGTATATATAGCCAGTATTGGGGTCTCTGTGTCTGGTATTAATAGTTCGGTGACTTTCCTTACATTTCACATTGTTTGCCAGGAGTCTCTTCATTCTAAATACTAGACTCAAAATAGGAATAAGAATGTCAGAAGGCAGAGTCAAAATGGCGGAGTAGGAGCACGACCTCCTAGCCGCTACAGCTTCCACCTTCCCCAATCCACATAGAAAGGGGACTCTGAACAAACTTTGGAGCTGCAGAACCCACAAAATGACACAGAGAAGCTAACCTCCTGCTGAGGAGACTCGAGTGAGCAGAGGTTTTAGCCCCAGTGCGGGTATGACCAGCCGCCGGCCAGAGGGACTCCAGATCAGCAGTAGCTCTCGCCATTTCCAGAATTATCGACACAGATTTGAAGGACAAAGTGAGAGGCCAGTGCAGTCTGGACTTTGGGACCCAGTAAGTGGGAGTGTGTGGCTTTTGCCCCCAGGGCAAGAAGCCGCTGAGACACTGGCACAGCCAGCCAGCACCACGTGGCAGCTTCAGCTCCTGGCCTGCAGAGTGTAGGGGTACCAAGCAACCAGTCTGAGGGGTAATTGCTCTTGCTTTAACCTTCTTGGATCTGGATTGAAGTCTAGGGTGGAGGTGCTGGGGTGTGTGTCCAGCTTGCCAGGGCATATGGAGGCCTCAGCAAGGGCACCCAACTAATACCTCCATCAGCTGAGAAAACCCCAGCGTTTGGGACGAAAGCTTCCCTGTCTGGTGGCAGAGTCCTACTGTGGCAAAAAGCCCATGGGTCAAGTGACTGAGGGGTGACATGACCAGGCAAAGGAAACAAAGCAGACAGAAGATTCCAACAGTAGACTCCTATTTTGGGGACAAAAAGGAACAAAGCATGGAACAGGAGGAAGACAGTGAAGTTAGAACTCCTGCACCAAAAGCTTCAAAGGAAAATACGAGCTGGTTACAGGCCATAGAGGACATTAAGAAGCAGATAAGAGAAGTGGAGGAAAAATTGGGAAGAGAAATGAGAACAATGCAAGAAAATTATGAAATGAGAGGCAACAGCCTGACTGAGGAAAATAACACCTTAAAAAATAGACTAACTCAAATGGCAAAAGAGGCTCAAAAAGGCAATGAGGAGAAGAATGCCTTAAAAAGCCAAATTTGCCAGATGGAAAAAGAATCTCAAAAGCTCAATGAGGAGAATCATTGCTTCATAATTAGATTGGAGTAAATGGAAACTAATGACTTTATGAGAAATCAAGATGCTGTTAAACAGATCCAACCAAAGGAAAGAATAGGAGGCAATGTGAAATATCTCATGGGAAAAACCACTGACCTGGAAAATAGATCCAGGAGAGATAATTTTAAAATTATTGGACGACCTGAAAGCCATGATCAAAGTAAGAACCTAGAAATGATCCTCCAGGAAGTTCTCAAAGAAAACTACCCTGATGTTTTAGAACCAGAGAACAAAATAGAGGTTGAAAGAATCTACCGATCACCTCCTGAAAAAGATCCCAAAAAAGAAAACTCCTAGGAATATTACAGCCAGGTTCCAGAATTCCCAGATTAAGGAGAGAATATTACAAGCAGCCAGGAAGAAACAATTTGAATACTGTGGAAACACAATCAGGATAACACAGGATCTGGTAGTTTCTACACTGAGGGATCTAAGGGCTTGGAATATGATATTCCAGAGGTCAAAGGAGCTGGTATTAAAACCAATAATCACCTACCCAGCAAAACTGAGTATCATGGTTCAGGGGAAGATATGGTCATTCAGTGGAATAGAGGACTTTGAAGAATTCTTTTTTTTTTTTTAGCAGGCAAAGTTCAATTTATTTGTTTATAAAAAACCATCTATGTGGTTGCCACAGCAGCTGCCTGGGTCCTCTGGACAGATACTCAAGTGTGAGTCTTCACAAGATGGTCGGTGAATTCCTGATAAGGAGACTTAGTGAACACAGTCTCCTTCCACAGGTCTGGGGTTAGATAGCTGTATGTTTTGGAGATGGCATTAAAGGTAGCTTTAGCAAAATTGCCCAGAGTAGCAGTACAGCCTCTTGCAGAAGTGTAGCAGTCATCAATTCCAGCTATGATCAGCAGCTTCTTAGGCACAGGAGCTGAGACAATGCCAGTACCTCTAGGGGCGGGGATCAGGCGCACCAGAACCGACCCACATCGCCCAGTGACCTTGCAGGGTACTGTGTGAGGCTTGCCAGTCTTGTTCCCCCAGTAGCCACGTCTCACAGGAACGATGGACAGCTTGGCCAGAATGATAGCACCTCGAATAGCTGTGGCCACTTCCTTGGAGCACTTGACACCCAGACCAACATGGCCATTGTAGTCACCAATGGGCACAAAAGCCTTGAACCTGGTACATTGTCCAGCTCTAGTTTGTTTCTGAACAGGCATGATCTTCAGAACCTCATCTTTCAATGAAGATCCCAGGAAGAAATCTATGATTTCAGACTCCTTGATAGGAAGGGAGAAAAGATAGATCTCTTCCAAAGACTTGATCTTTATGTCCTTGACTAGCCGGCCCAGCTTAGTAACAGGAACCCACTCCTTGTCTTCTGCCTTTCCTCCTCGGGCCCCGGGGCCACGGCCCGGCCTCAACCTCAGCCCCCACTGCCGAAGCCACCGCGGAAGCCGCCTGGGCCTCTGACGCCGGGGCCCCCGGGGCCTCCCGCACCTCCTGCAGCACCGGCGTCGTCCGCCATTTGGTGTTCATTAGAAGCAGAAGACTTTCAAGAATTCTTGATGAAAAAACCAGAGTTGAATAGAAAATTTGACATTCAGATACAAGAAGCAAGAGAAGCATGAGAAGGTAAACAGGGAAAAGAAATCATAAGGAACTCATCAAAGTTGAACTATTAACATTCCTACATGGAAAAACAATAATTATAACTGATGAAACTTTTCTCAGTATGAAAATAGTTGAAGGGAATAAAAATATAATATATGTCTATATATGAGGACATATGGGCATATGAATACATATGTGAATGTGTGTATATATGTTTACAGGTATACATAGATAGAGGGCACGGGACCAATTTAACAGGAAGGGATGATACTTAAAAGGTGAAATTAAGAGGTGAGAGGAATATAATGAGAGGAGATGGGGAGAGACAGAATGGGGTAAACTATCTCCTATAGAAGAGGCAAGGGAAAATGCTTACAATGGAGGGGAAGTATAGGAAGGCAAAAGGGAATGGGTCAACCTTATTCTCATTGAATTTTGCTTGGGGAGGGAATAAAATACACACTAAGTAGGGTATCTCACCCTACAGGAGAGTAGGGGGGAAGGGGATCAGAGGGGGGATGATGGAAGGGAGGGCAGGCTCGGGGGGAGGGAAGTTGGAAGCATCCACTTTTGAAAAGGAACGAAATCAAAGTAGAGAATAGAACAAGTGGGAGGTGGGATAGGAGGGAGGGAAATAGTCAGTCTTTTACAATATATCTACTATGTTATTGTTTTGCATTAGCTACACATGTACAACCTATATTGAACTGCTTATCTTCCCAGTAAGGGTGGGTGACAAGGGAGGAAGGGAATGAATCTGGAATTCAAAGTTTTAAAATCAAATGTATATATATATATATATATACATATATATATATACATACACACACTATTATTAATACTATTTTACATGTAATTGGGAAATAAGATATACAGGCACTGGGGCATAGAGATCCACCATGCCTTACTGGAAAAGTCAAAAGGGGTATGGGAGAAAATATGGGAGAGAGCTGATTGGAGGAGGGGATATCCTGTGGGACTGCTATTTTGGGGCAGTGGGTAGTGGAAAAACAGGGAGAAAATTTGTAACTCACAATCTGGAGGAAATGAATGATGTAAATTAGAAGTTAATAAAGCATTTGAAAAATGAAAAAAAAAAAAGAATGTCAGAAGCTGGCACACAATCTTGAGGTCATCAAATGACCCCAATTCATTTTACAGGACCAGAAACGGAAGCCCAGAGAGGAATCTGAGAGCTCATTGACATCTCACAAGGCTAGATGGCAGCAGAAGCAGCATTAGAACTCAGGTCTTCTCATCCTGCATTCAAGGCTCTTTCTGCCTTATCAAAGCTGCCTCATCCAGCCTCATCCTTAATCTCTGTTTATAGATCTTTATCCCCATTAGGAAATCTAATCAATGTGCCTTTCTGGAGTATTTGTTTGAAATTTTAATTGATATGTTGAGCTGAAATTAAGGATAGTAATGATCCTTAAGAGACTTTCCTCATGGCCTCTCCCCCTGCCCCACTCCAGGTGGCTAGAGGCAGGAATCAGACTGTTACTGCTCCAGGAGAGTAAATGACTCTGAGTCCAGTAGACTGAGGTTTCCTTTCTTTTGTCTCCATTATCCAGCCATTGGCCAGCTCACCTAACAGAATCATCATACGGCCCATGTTGTATCCTGTCAGCCACCAGGATATCAAGAGAGACTTTGCAAAGTGTTTTGCTCAAATAAAAATCTGTTTTTTTTTGCAGCATTCTCCCAACCTGCCAACCTGTAACTGTAAAAAAGGGAAATCAGAGGGGCGGCTAGGTGGCACAGTGAATAGAGCACTGGCCCTGGAGTCAGGAGGACCTGGGTTCGGATCCGGCCTCAGACATTTATCACAAAAAAATGCTGTGTGACCTTGGGCAAGTCGCTTAACCCCAATTGCCCTCCAAAAAGAAAAAAAAAAAAAAGGGGGGGGGGAGAATCAGAGAGATGGATATGACCTGTTTTTTGTGAGTAAATTTGTATGAAATCCAAAGTATTCCCCATTCATGGAATGACTGAGGAGACATGTCCCTTTTCTAAAACATGAGCTCCTCAAGTTTTTCCCCCAGTTTTTGATACCTTAAATTGTTTCCAACCTATGGGATGAATCACTGGAAGTTTCAAGGAGAATCCCAAAAGCAGTAAAAGTCCAGCTAATTACTCCATCCTTCTAAACCTTATTCAGTCCTAGTTACAAACTCCCACCTTCTAAAACTCCCTTCTCCCTTTCACTATTTCAGGGCCAATAGAGGCAACTAGGGCTCAGTGGATAGAACACCAAGCTTGGAATCAGAAAGGTCTGAGTTCAAATTAGCCTCTGACACTCGTTAGGCGTGGAACTGTCACCTGAAGCTGTAGCATATGCAGTGGCCACACCCTTATGGCAACCAGCAGGCGTCAGACCCATCAGTGAGTTAGGGGCATGGCTACCCCAAGCATCTGAAGACTCCCATTTCCCCAACCCCTGTAGAATGGGGGGGATGAGAAGAATTTTTCCAATGGCCACCAAGGTGGCTGATGCCGGCACTGTGGAGCTCTTAGAACTGGTCCAGACACGGAGGACACCAGAGTCATTCGCTGTATCCCCGGCCACGGCCACCCATCCTGACTTTGTCCTGGACATCAACAACTCTGGTGGAGACAGTGAGGCTGCTGTGGGAGACAGCTGCGCCTCCCCTCATGATGTCATGGGTCCTCTTCAAAAACCAAGGACAACCAACAAGAGCTGTATGACCCTGGGCAGATGGCTTCGTCTGTCTTTGCCTCAGTCTCCTCAACTATAGAATGAGGATGACACCTCCCTACCAGGGTCGTGAAGATCAAACAAGACAGTGTTTTAAAGCTCCGAGCACAGCGGCTGACACACAGTAGATGTTGAACAAATTCTACCTATTACTACTATCATCAATTATTACATTTGAGCCGGATTGTCCTACTAGGTGCAGCCAAGCTCAACATTCCGTCTCCTGTCTCTGCGTCTTCATATAGGTTGCCTCTTGCTCTCCCTCTCCACCTCCATCTCTTAGTGGGACAGCTTTTTCATCCCCCACTCTGGTTGGTAGCAGGGCTCCCAGAGGGGTTCTTCCTTGAGGGTTCTAGCTGTAACCCTGAGGGGCTGGGTTCCTAGCACACACTGACCATGGATACCCTTAATTGTTCTTTCCATTAACAATCAGCCAATTGGTCAGTTCACTTTTTAGGATAGAGATTTACTGAAAAGGCATAGTAAAAAAAAAAAAACAGTTGGCATAAAATATTTTCCCTATAAAACCTGGGGCATATTCATCTACAAGTGTACACATAATCCAGGGGCAAAGTGGGTTTAAGTGAAAAATACAATGGTGGTGCTCTGAGGAGAAATCTGTGCAGAACACAGGTGATCAAAGGGTAAATGCAGCTGGGCATGTCCAGAGTGGGCATTCTTCTCTGTACAAGGGCTAATATTCCTCAAAGCTACTTCCACCTTCAGGTGGTTTTCTGTGCCTGTCTTTGTCCTTAGTATGTCTCTCTCTGCTCATGAGTGCACCCACTCCTTTCTTAAGTGACAATGTTTGTCCTCAGTATTTCTCTTGTGGCTGTATGTCTTGACTCCTTTGGGTCCCTTCTCACCTCAGGTAGGTGGCACAGTGGGTGGAGTGCTGGAGTTGTTGGAAGGAAGACTTGAGTTTGAATCATGCTGACACTTAGTGGCTGCGTGATCCTAGAGGGGTCATTTGACCTCAAACACAGTTTTCTCATCTATAAAGGGGGATGAGGGTGGGAGGGGAGATAGCATCTACCTCACAGGATCAAGTGGGATAACATATGGAAAATACTTTGAAAACCTTACATTGCTTTGTAAACACCAGTTATTTGATGATTATTACAATTATGATTATTCTCAGTGATATAGTCACTGGGGACAGAAGGGAGGAAGGAGAGAGCAAAAGAAACTTTCTCCTGCCTCTCCCCCTCCTAGGAGCAATTCCATTTCAGGCTCCTGCATTTGGATTCTTTCATTCAGCCTAGTTTTTGCTTGACTGACCATTGCTGAACTTATCTAGTTAATCAAGGGCTCTCAAAGTGTGGTCATTTTGTTGAGTTACTACCCGGTTATTCCCTCCTTGAACCAATCAGAAAGGTTCACACCTCACAAGGAGATCTAGTTCATATATTTAGAAGTTCATCCGTCCCTATGCTGATTAACTGAGATCCGACTAGGGAATGCCTCCATCATGTTCTCCCCCTAGTTAAACATTTGCTCCCTGGAGTGCTTTTGGCAAATTCCACAGTCCCAACTTCTGAATACATTCTATTGACTTGGGAGGGGTCAAACATTATCCTTTCCCAGTACCTTCCCCAATGCTGTATACTGCAGAGTAAGGATGCTGGGAAGGTCAAAGAACTTGTGAATGGAAAGCATTTTGTAAATCTTAAAGTACTCTGTAGCTACCAGTTAAACTAGTAATAACAAGTTTCTTAGTAGCAGTTTACAGTCACCCCTGCTCCAGTCTGGTTGTGTCTTCATTCCCTGAGCCTTCTATTACACTCTTGGGGAGCTCAAGCAATGTTCATAGACTCACGCAGAGGTGGGCTACTAAATGTCTAGCATCTGGGCTCTGGGGTGGATAGGGACGTGGAGGATGGGAGAGTATCTGCACAGACCCTTTTAAGCTGAATCTGCTTACCTGACATTTCCTTAAGCCTGTGCAATCAACAAAACAATAAAGCAGTCCCTGGTTCATGGCCATTGCTGATTTCTGAAGTATAAATGCCTGCACTGAAATGTTCACAGTTAGAGCTTGCAAGCTGGCTCTGGCATACCCATTCTAAAGAACCTCAGAAGAATGGATGTACAATTCACATCAGGAAATCAACATGCCCCCCACTACTTCCCAATAAGTACTGATTTTTATTCATTTTAATTTATTTCATTGTGAGGATCAAATAAGAGGGTGCTTTTAAAGCACCTAGCATTACCCCATTTGGGTTTTTCTTGATAAAAATACTGGAGTGGTTTGCCATTTCCTTCTCCAGCTCATTGTACAGATGAGGAAACTGGAGCAAACGAGGTTAAGTGACTGGCCCAGGGTCTTACAGCTAGGCAGTGTCTAACAGCAGATAATTCTTCTCGACTCTGCTCTATCCACTGGGCCATCTAGCTGCCCAACACATGCCAGTGCAACTTATGATTTTACCAAGTTCTGATCAGTTACCTCCTCTCTTTCAAAATACGTAGTGATAGGGGCAGCTAGGTGGCCCATTGGATAGAACACTGGCATTGGAGTTCAAAGCAGACTCAGATACTCACTGACTGTGTGACCCTGAGCAGGTCATTTAGCCTTGAGCCCCCTCCCCCCCATACATAGTGATAAAATTTAAAGAAACATTTACTTTTTTTTTTTTACTTTTTACAAAGTTGTTATACATTACTTCCTATCTCACAAAAACCTTTACTAACCCAAAGGCAACAAGGAAAAGAAAGTCATACTTCCAATCTCAGAGGGAAATTGTGGTCCTTTCAGAGTTCCCATAAAACAGCGGTAGGGAACCTGTGGCCTCGAGGCCATATGTAACCCTCTAGATTCTCAGCCCTTTGACTGAACCAGTCAAAAGGCTGCACCCAAGGACCTAGAGGGTTACATGAGGCTTCGAGCCACAGGATCCCCACCCCCATCTAGGGCTTTCCCCACAGGGATTATGGACCTTAAGTCTACCAGAAGTAACCTCATCCTTAGGTATGAAACCAAATTGTTCTGGGTAAAAATCCTTTCGTTACTCATTTAGTAAGTTGAGGCCTGGCTACATCTCCAGCTGTCACTTTCCATATTGAGCATGCCAAAATGGTTCCCTTGTATGCATATGATGATCTTCCTGGAGAACCATATATATATATTTGGGGTGTCATGGAGCACCTGAAAATCACCAGAGGACTCCTGCAAATTCAAAGCAGACTGAATGGCCTTCCCTACTCGCTTCTCATGAGAACAAGCAGCTCAACTTAAATGGAAAACAAACACAGAGACTCCTAAAAGGAGGAAGTGCGAGGTCACTTTCTGGAGTCTCGAGACCAGAAGGAAAAGCTTGCCCTGTAGACCCGCAACTGTAAGGGTTGTACAACGTTTAGTTAGATCCGTTACTGCAATAAGGCAAGAAGTTCAGGTCTGCTGAAAATCAAGGAAAGAAAAAAGCAAAGAATTAGCAGCTGGATAACTGCTCTCCAGGGCAGCTAAGCTAGCTGGGTGATCTTGAGCAGACGGGTGCAGTAATACAAATGATATCAGTAGGCAAGTAGAAGCTATCTCAAAGGAACTCGGAAGGAAAACCAGCTCAAAACAGCCTGCTCCATTACAATCCCAAACAAAAATCATTCATTTTTCTCTAGTGATCTCTGTTTAGTGGGATATTCAAGACCAAGTGTCCTGGACAGAGCATATCTCCAGTAGGTCCTTGAAAATGTAATGGAGAACTCCCAGATTCTATCATATAAACTCCACTCCACCCCCATGTAGCACCCCTGCTGGAGTTCAAAGTCCCCAGGGGACCATTACTACTAGTTCTCTCAGGATACCAAGGGGTAAGTAACCCTGAGGTAACCTTTCCATTTCCTGCTGCGCAGAGGAAGAGGAAAGTCATCCTACTGATCTCCATCTTCCCCGGGCCACAGGACTTCTACTGAGCCTGGCTGATCTCTGGATCATCTGATGTGGGAAGAGGAAGAGGAAAAGGAAAATCTGTCGGGTGAGGAACTTCCGTGTCCTGTTGCACTGTCTCTTGTCTGATCTCCAGTCTCCAGAGGAAGGGGGAAGAACAACTGGGGCTTTCTGACTAGTCTTGTGTCTTTCTTCTTGTGTTCTGCCTACCTGTCTGCCACTGATCTCCAGTCTTCTCTTGGAAGAGGAGTGGTATCTTCTATTTAATGATTAATACACTTACACCAGGTCTTACTCTTCATATCCTGGTGCCTCTGAAGCCCTTTAGGTCATTGTCCAAACTCCATTCCCTACCACCCTGCTCTCTATTCCTATCTCCCTCAATTCTCTTGCCCCAAAGTCTCAATCCAACCACTCCTATTCTGCCCTCTGTAATGCTTGTTCCATAGGCAACAAACTTTCTTTATCATAAATCTTTTCCTCTCCCATTTCTTTCATCTTCTAGAAACTGAGACCTGCCTTCCTTGATAACACAACCTCCTTGGCCAACCATTTCAGTACTGACTACACTTTAACCCATCCCCTTTGGCTCACTGGTTGAGGCAGGGAAGTTGGAATACTGCTCATTCCCCATGCCACTTTCAGGTTCTCTCCCTATCTCCATCACTCAGTAACCTCTCCTCCTTTGAGGACCATAAAGTTTGCATTGTCCACCCAATCAAAATCCTGGTAGCTATTGTCTATAGACTGGCAGGTCATTCCCCTTCCTTCTTCAGTAAGTTCATTATCAAAGATGGCTCACATCTTTCTCTCTTTGCCAACTCCTGCCCTCATACTAGACTAAGACTTCAACATAACATACTGCCTGAAACACTCTAACAATTCAGTTTTTCAACCTACTCGCGTCCTGTGACTTACTCCTCTCTCATCCACACACAAAGATGGTCACACCTTCGATCCTGCCATGACCCACAAATATACCACCTCCATCTTCAAGGACTCTGAAATTCCTTTATCCAACCATAATCTAGTGGTTTTCCACCTCTCTCTCTCTCTCTGCCTTTCCTTACCAAGTCCCCCTCTTCATCCCCATGATGACCCCCAATTCCTCAACCACTCAGTTTTCTGCCAGGCCATCACCTTTGCAGTAGCCACTCTCTCCTCTTTTCCCCATCTTGATCCTCTGTTGAACCAATTCAGCTCTATACTGTTCTCTTGTCTTGAGTCCCTGGCCCCCTTATGATATTACCGATTATGCTCTGCCAAGACTCAGCCTTGAATAGCTTCTGTCATATGCTGCCTTTGGTCCTACCCATGTGCTGCTGAATGAAAGTGGAGAAAAATCATGCAACCATTGTTTTTTTCTTTTTTTCTGGTGGGAAGGTAAGGTAGTTGGGGTTAAGTGACTTGCCCAAGGTCACATAGCTAGTAAGTGTCAAATGTCTGAGACTGGATTTGAACTCAGGTCCTCCTGACTCCAGAGGTAGAGCTCTTTTCACTGAGCCACCTAGCTGCCCATCATGCAATCATTCTGACTGGATCTGCTACAAATTTATGTTGCCCCCCTTCAACTGGTACCTCACTGCTGCTCAGCAGTTCTACACCTCCATTACCAAAATCCACTCTCCATAGAAGCTCTTCCAAACCTTTTCATCCCTTCTCAAGCCTTTGTGTCTCCCTCTCCCATCCTCTCAGTTGAGAAACTTGCCTCACATATTTCAAACAGAATTGATCTTTGCTGAGAGCTCCCTCTTCTCTCCTGCTCCTCATCTCATATCATTCAGATGCCATCTGCCCCATCTCCTCTCCTCCTGTCTCTCATGAAGAGGTCACCCTCCTCCTTGCCATGGCAAACCCCTCTGCCTGCACAAAGGGTTCCATTCCATTCTGTCCTCTTCAACAGATTATCCCTTGTCATCACTTATCTTTGATCTCTCCTTAACTACTGACTCTTCCTCTACTGCTACATTTCCTATCCTCAAAAATCCATCACTTGTAGGGGCGGCCAGGTGGCTCAGCGAGTAAGACAGCCCCAGTGTCGGGATGACCTGGGGATCGAATCCGGGCTCAGATACTCAGCACCACACCCAGAAATAACTGGCCATGTAACCTTGAGCAAGTTACTTAACCCCGATTGCTTTTTAAAAAAAATCCATCACTTGAGCCTTCCATCCTTGCTACTATTGTTCCATAGCTCTTCTGCCCTTTGTGACAAAACTCCTTAAGAAGGCCATCTCTCATAATTTCCATCTTAACCCCCAACAATCTGACTTCTGTCCTTATCATTCAGCCAAACTGCTCTCTCCAAGGTTACCAATGATCTCCAAATGGGCAGATCCAATGGTCTTTCCTCAGTCTTCATTCTCTTTGACCTTTCTGCAGCCTTTGACACTGTCACTCATCCTTAATACTCTCTTCTCTCTTTTGATTCTGGTCTTAACTATCTCATTCGTCCTTCTCAGTCCTAGATGCTCATCTAGGTGATGCCCACTAACCATGGTGTCCCACAGGGTCTGTCCTAGAACCTCTTCTCTTCTCTTTCTATAGTGTTTCACTTAGAAATCTCATCAACTGCCATGATATCCAGAATTCTTCACATCCAGCTACAACCTCTCTACTTACCTCTTTCACATCTCCAATTGCCTTTCAGACATATAGAGCTGAAAATCTAGTAGACATCTTAAATCTAACATGTCCCAAACTGAAGCCAATATCTGTCCCTTGAAACCTTCCCCACTTCCAAACTTCCTTATTACTGTTAAGGACACCACCATCTTCCCAGTCACCAAGGCTTGTGACCTAGGCATCATCCTTGACCCCTCACTATCTCTCATGCACTGCGTCCCCCCCATCCAATTTGTTGCTAAGGTCTGTCAAATTCACCTTCATAACATCTCTGAATACATCCCCTTCTCTCCTCTGATATTTCTACCACCCTTGTGTGGGACCTTATGACTTCACACCTGGACTACTGCAATAGCCTCCTGGTTGGTCTGGGCCACACATCTCACCCCACCCTGGTCTATCCTCCATTCAGTCAGGTCAACATGGTTTTCCTAAAGTGTAGGTTTGAGCATCTCTCTCTCTCTCTCTCTCTCTCTCTCT
>NW_027186374.1:4150088-4153409 GCF_028583685.1 Petaurus breviceps papuanus | reverse complement strand
TCTCTGTCTCTTTCTCTCTCTCTCTGTCTCTGTCTCTGTCTCTCTCTGTCTCTCTCTCACTCTCCTTCCCTCCCTCCCCCCCTCTGAAATAATTTCCAGTGGTTTCCTATAACCTCTCAGATCAAATACAAAATCCTCTGTTTGACATTCAAAGCCCTTCATAATCCAGCCCCACCTCTACCTTTCCAAGCTTCTTATGCCCTATGCCCCTCCTCCCCCCACATGCTCTGCTTTCCAGTGACACTGGACTGTTTTCTGCTCCATGAACAAGAGGCTCCATTCCTAGACTTTGGACATCCTCTCTGGCTGCCTCCATACCCTCAATGCTCTCCTTCCTCATCGCCACCTCCTGACTTCTCATATTTCAACTAAAATCTCATCTTCCACAAGAAAGCCTTCCCAACCCCCCTTAATTGTAGTGTCTTCCATCCATTAATCATTTCCTACTTATCCTTACACTTACCTGGGAGGGGTGATTCCATGATCAGGAAGGTGATTTTCCCGGATCAAAACTTATCCATTGTGCTCCAATTTTCCCAATTTGGGGTGGGGTAGCTAGGTGGTGCAGGGGATATAGTGCCAGCCTGGAGTCAGAAAGATCTTAGTTCAAATTCAGCCTCAGATACTTACTAGCTCTGTGACCTTGGCCAAGTCACATCCCTGTTTGCCTCAGTTTCCTCATCTGTAAAATAAGCTGGAGAAGAAAATGGCAAACCACTTTGATATCTTTACCAAGAAAACTCCAGAAGGTCAACAGCATCAGACATGACTGAAATAACTTGACAACAATACTTATCCTACACATAGGATATGTCTGTATACATTTGTTGGCTTATTGTGTCCCCCACTGGATTGTAAACTCCGAGAGGGCAGGGACTGTACCCCAGGGCTCAGCACAATACCTGACACATTAGGAGGCATTTAACAGATTGACAGGTGGCTTTCTAGTACTATTGATCACAAGATCACCAGTGAACTCTCCATTATCACTCAAGCAGTTAAACATTCAGCTTTTCGAGATTTACTGTGGGGGCGGCTAGGTGTCCCAGTGAATAGAGCACCAGCCCTGGAATCAGGAGGACCTGAGTTCAAATCCAGCCTCAGACACTTGACACACTCACTAGCCATGTGACTTTGGGCAAGTCACTTAACCCCAACTTCCCTCCAAAAAAAAAAAAGAGAGAGAGAGAGAGAGAGAGATTTACCGCAGGGCAACAGAAGGAGCAGTCAATACAAGACCTTTTTCCCAGGGGTCTGCTCTCCCTCTGCACATCCAAGGTCCCTAGGGAAAATGGGCTCAAATGAAAGTACAAATATTAGTGAGATACATGTAGAGAACATGTGCAACAAAGGGAGTTCTCTTGGGTGCTGATCCTGGAAGTCCCCTCCCCCCTCTGTTTGGTCTTTAGGACATTTTTGGTAGAATATACATTGGTGATGGCCAAGTGTGACCACAGCTCAACTGGGCTGGGTCCCTGCAGAATCTAGTTGTCCTTCATTCTCCAAGAATACCACAATGCCATCACCATGCTAAAGTCGTTTCAATGTGTCTGCCTGTGACTGATCAGAGCAATACCAGGGCTTCAGCCGGATGGTCAATCTGTTACTGAGCTGGGTTAAGCAGGTTGCTACTAAACTAGGCCCCTAACTGCCTCCCTATGCTCTCTCCAGAGTCCAGACCTTGCAATACTCTCCTAGGCACTACTTGACCCTTTCATTTCAAGGTCTCTGCGTGATCACCTCCTGCCTCCTGTGGCTACCGCTCCTGATGACAGTCACTGATGGGACCTTGGATGGGTCTCAGAATCTCCTGAACTCACACAGTTACTTGGTCATTCTAAGATTAGAACACTCATTCACCTGAGTTGGGGAAAGAATACAGAGAGGCTGTCATGTACTCAGAGCCACCATTGCCAAGGGACAGATAGGGTTGACAGGCACATTAACACCTTACTGATGGGAGCTAGGAATTGATTGATTCAACCATTCTAGAAGGCCAATCAACTGGGCATTGTGTGTACCCCAAAACTGTGTGCAATAGAAATCCTTACCCAGGGGCGGCTGGGTAGCACAGTGAGTAAGGGCACTGGCTCCAGTGTTGAGAAGACCTGGAGATCGAATCCCAGGCTCAGACACTTAGCACCCACCCAGAAACACCTGGCCATGTAACCTTGAGCAAGTTACTTAACCCCAATTGCTTAGGGGTGGCCAGGTGGCTCAGTGAGTAAGAGTACCAGCCCCAGAGTCAGGATGACCTGGGGATCAAATCTAGGCTCAGATACTCAGCACCACACCCAGAAATAACTGGCTGTGTAACCTTGAGCAAGTTGATTGCTTAAAAAAAAAAAAAAGAAATCCTTACCCAAATAATACTCAAAGGTTTATCAAGGTAGGAAGCAAAAAAGAATGGTTTATTAGGATCTTGAGAAAGGGCCACCTTCCTGACAAATGGTCAGGGAGGAGAAGCAATTTACAAAAAAGAAATGGCGAAATTATAAAGCCCTAACATGGAATTCTCCTCCACCCCCCTTCTGACCCTTTTCTTCCATTGCCTGGAAGTTAGGTGTACAATCTAAGCACGGCAATCTACCTTAAGTACCGGAGCAAGGAAACAGTAAACCACCCAATGTACATTTGAGAAAGCACTTCTGTCCTTCTTTGGCATATCTTGTGCTGAGGTGGCACTGAGGAGAGGGGTGACTCTCTTCTGCTCTGAGTTTTGAGTCCTTGTAAATCATGTGATCTCCGGTGAAGGAGAACTTGCTGTTTCCCACGAAAAGCCTTATTGGATTTTAGGGTACAGCCTGAGAAGTTTTCACTTCTCTCACTCAGTATGGAGAAGATTGAGTAATAACAATATCAGTATCCTTTGACCCTGAGATCCCACTGCTGGGAATGTAACCCAAGGACATCAGTGAGGGAAAAGAAAGATACTACATGCATCAACATATTCACAGCAGCACTTTTCGTGGTAGCAAAGAACTGCAGATAAAGTAGACGCTCATGTGTTGAGCCAACGGCAGAAAGCAGATTATTCAATGATAGTCTAAAGAAACAGCTGAAACCAGTGTCTACCACGTTCAGATATCCTGCAGACTAGGGGGTCCAAGGAACGGATTCCGGGATGGGGAATCACGCCAGAGCCAGCGAGTCTCTGCCATTCCTCTGCATATCCACTATCCATCCCCCCTTCAAGGCTCAGCTTAAGCAGTGCCTCTGACTCTTTCCAAACCAATCCAATTCAACGAGCACATTTTAACACCTTATATGTGCACACTGAGCTAAATTCTGGAGACACAAGGATCAAATGCAAGATAATCC
>NW_027186374.1:4118177-4145088 GCF_028583685.1 Petaurus breviceps papuanus | reverse complement strand
GATACATATTTGACTGATTAAAGTAAGCTTGTTAACCCATTTTGAGTTGCTTTCCTTTATCAAAGCAGATCCAAGAACCTGTGTTGGCAGACACCCTGGGGATGCTGGGGTGCTTGCCGCTACAGCAGGAGATGGGAAATCCAAGCTACATGGACATGTAGCTCATGGGCTGGTCCTCCTTCCAGCTGATAGTGAATCCTCCCCCAAGGATGGGCACAGAGAACAGACCCAAGTATCTTCCTGGGGGCTAAGGAACATGCAGAGTCATAGGAGTTCGAGGCAGGCTGTTCCCTAGGCCTAGAGAACAACATGGCGCCATAGAATTTCTTCCAGATTTGTAAACGGAGCAGCTGGGTTCCAATCCCAGCTATGCCACTCACTACTGGGTAATACTGGACGAGTCAGTCCATGTCCACAAACCTGTTTCCTCCCCTGTTAAATGAGGGGGATTGGACTAGAAGGACTTGGAGGTCCCTTTGGAAAGGGGAAGTGACTTTTCCAAAGTCACACAGCTGGAAAGAGCAGAGATGTGATTTGAACCCAGTGCCTCTGAGTCATCTTTTCCTCTGTACCAGGCCTCTCCCCCCCAAGTTCATCCTATGGAAAACTCCCTCTCTAACTCCCAGCCAAGAGCCTTGATGTCAGTGACTTCACCTTAGGATGAATCTGATTTGATACTTCCCTTACATCATTTGTTTTATCTTTGCCTCTAATTGTCCCGTGATTTAGGAATTTAAGGATTTGGAAACAGGATTTTTTTCCTTTCTTTGTATCCGCAGCACTTAGCTTGATGAGGTCAGTGCTTAACTCACAGCCTTTCTTTTCACCCCAACTCCTGTCCTCATATTAGGAGACTTCATATCAATATCAATGCAGATACTGATAACTTGATATAGTCATCATATTGATAACTTCAAGATACATACTGGTGTTCTCTCCAATGCCCTAATTTCCCAGTTCTGTAATCTAGTCAATCCCTCCTCAGTAACCCACGGAGGTGGGTCCTTTTGATCTGTTCAGAGGAGGGCAGGAGGTAACTAACAGGGATGGATGGATGGATCGAAGGAGAGCCCTCTGAGGCCCCAAAGTCCAACTGTGGCACCTGCTGCAGTCTCCTCTAGGGCGTATCCAAGAGCGGACCGCGGTGGTGGTGCAGCGAGAAGCTGGATGGTGAAGTGTATGGACTAGCATCGGTCTTGGCATCAGGAAGACTTGAACTCAAGTCATGTCTCCAATACCTATCAGCTGGGTGACTCAGGGCAAGTCACTTGACCTTTCTGGGCCTTAGTCTTCCCATATGTAAAATGAAGGTAATAACAACACCTACGTCACAGGGTCCTGGTGAAAATTAATTGAGATGTTATATGTAAAATGCTTTGCCGGCCTTAAACTGCCACGTAAACGCTGGTCATCACCTCTATCATTAGTCTTTGTCCATAGATCTCCAGACAGGGAAAAGCAACTCCCTCTCTTTTTACACACAGCAACTCTTCCTGACCTCCTGCTAAGCTGTCTCGACAGAGAGCACGGTCCCCACACGGATGAAGTCATACATCTATAAAGTAGCGATTATGTGAAAAATAAGGAGAAAAACGGCAAAGTCTGAAATTTTCCAGAGGAAAAAGCTCCAAAGGGGACAGGGAGGCAGACAGGATGTTTATGCTACTGTCTTGTTAATACTAATCTATGCAGCTTGTAAAAGGCAAACTGTAAATAATAGAGATTTAGAACTGCATGGACAAATGCTTTGCTTATTGTGTGGCCAGTGTGGAGCTAGGCCTTTGTCCACTCTCCTCCACAATTACCACAAAGTGAAAATATGCACAGTTTCTCCCCTCCAGTCCCCCTAGACCCCACCTTGGGTGGGAATGATTCCAAGGGGAGGGATGGAATAAGAGAGAAAAGGATGTCAGTAAAAGACTGAAGGATTTTTTTTTTCTTTCCTATTCCTCGAGGGAAAACATTTGGTGGTCATGATAGAGACTCTTTGACCAGGAAACTGGAGAAGGAGTGAGGGATGGAAGGAAGAAAGGAAAAAAGGAGAGATGGACAGAGAAAGTGAGAGGTAGAGACAGTAACAGACACAGAGACTGAGAGAGACACAGAGAGAGAGGCAAAAAGATAGTAGTGAAAGATAGAGAAGAAAAGAGACACAGGCACAGAGACAGAGAGACACAGAGATAGAAAGAGAGACAGACAGAGAGACAGTGAGGGAGAGATGAAGGAAAGAAGGTACAAAGAAGGAGAGAGAAAGAGTCCAATCACCCCTCCCCCTTCTAGAGACTGGGATCAACAGACCAGACAGGACTGTGCCCTGTGTCTCCAAGAAAGGAGGGTTCAGAATCAGGACTCTAAGGCCTTGAGGTTCTATCATCTTTGGGAGCAAAGGTCACTCAGTCAAGGATTCCAGTGTTTTCTTCTTTTTAATTCTCTGGTTTAAAATTAATTTTAATGCTCCATTCATCCTTTCTCCCTCTTCTGCCCAGATTGCTGGGGTGTTTGGGGGGTTCGGGGCAGGCTGCCAACCCCTTTCCAGGGCTGCTCATCCACAGTTGATATCTTCCTGGCACACTCCAAGAAGCTGTAGCAAGTGCAGTGACCACACCTGGGCCAAACCGTCTCTGCAGATGGGCTAAACCAGGCAGAGAGTAATCGACAGGCCTCCAACCCATCCACAAGTTAGGGAGGTGTCTACTCCAGCATGTGAAAACGTCTCCAGTGACACGGTTGAATGAGAACGATTTGTTCCAACAGCCATGAAGGCAGCTAAAGCAGGCGATGGAACCCATAGAGTTTGAACAGACGTGAAGATTCCATGGTCATCCATGGCATCCCAGGCCATCACTGGTTGCCTCAATTTTTGTCTTGCTGCTGGACTTCAATTACTCTGGAAGAAAGAGTCAGGATGGCACCTTTGCACATCTCTGCCTCACTAAAACAGAAATCATGGACAAGTTAAGACGTTACCCTGGAGATTTGACCATGATGTCATTTGTCCTCTTTGAAATCCAAGGATCAGGGGCGGCTAGGTGGCACCGTGAATAGAGCACTGGCCCTGGAGTCAGGAGGACCTGAGATCAAATCTGACCTCAGACACTTAACACTTACTAGCCATGTGACATTGGGCAAGTCACTTAACCCCAATTGCCCTGCCCTCCCCCTCCAAAAAGCAAAGAAAGAAAGAAAGGAAGGAAGGAAGGAAGGAAGGAAGGAAGGAAGGAAGACAGGAAGAAAGAAAGAAAAGAAAGAAACCCAAGGATCAGCAGCAGCAGCAGCAGTAACTACAACCCAGAGGGTGTAACAAAGAACAAAACAGAGAGGGGAAAGCAGTCAAACAAAATAAAGGGACTGTATGGGAGGAAGGTGAGTTTTCTCGGCCATTGCACTGCACAGCATGTAGTTTCTCAGTCATTGCTTTGTCAGTTGACATTGTTGTGGGGTCCTCATGTATATTGTTTTTCTTCTGCTTACTTCACTTTGCATTATTCATATAAAACTGCTCAGGCTTCTCTGAAGTCATCACACTCATGGTTTCTTACAGCACAGTAGCATTCCATGACATTCTTTTTTTTTTTTTTTGGAGGGGGAAAGGTAGGGCAATTGGGGTTAAGTGACTTGCCCAAGGTCACACGGCTAGTCAGTGTTAAGTGTCTGAGGCTGGATTTGAACTCAGTTCTTCCTGACTCCAGGGCCAGTGCTCTATTCACTGTGCCACCTAGCTGCCCCGTTTCCATGACGTTCTTGTACCACGCTTTGGCAATATGGATGGGTTCCCCATCCTCTGCACATTTGAGTCACTTCCTTAGGGTATTGCTTTCCACAATGGCTGGGCCAAGTCACAGTTTCACCAAGAATGCATTAGTGTGCTTGTCTTTCCATAGTTTCACTAGTAGTCCCACTTTGTGTCATCTCTTCCAGTTTGCTGAGTGTGAGGTGAAACTTTGGGTTTGTTTTGATTTTCATTTCTCTTATCATTAGTGATTTAAAGGAATCTTTCATATTATCACTGCTAATAGTTTGTGATTTTTTTTTGAGAACAGTTGTTCCTATCCTTTGACTGTTTTACCTATTAGAGAAGTCTCTTGATGTTATATATTTGTATAAGTCCCTTATAGATCTTGGATATCAGAACCTTGTCCTCTCTTCATTTTTTTTTTCAAATCAAGAAAGCATTTGTTTTTATTTTTAATTAATATTATTTTCTTTTCAGAATTTTTCTTTTCTGAATTTTCTCTCTCCTTTCTTTTCATCCACTTTAAAAAGAAACCCAGACAAACAAACAACAATTGAAAAAACTATTGCAAATATGTATACCTGTGTAAAACAAATTCTTGCATTAGTCATGGCAGAAGGAGAAGGAGGAGAAGGAGGAGGAGGGGGAAATGAAGAAGAAGAAGGAAGAAAAGAAAATATACTTTAATTTGTCTTCTGAGTCCATCACATCTCTGTCTGGAGGTAGACAACATTTTTCACCATAACTCCTTGGGTATTGTGGTTGATTATTGCATTGATTAACTTTCCAAAAGCTAATCTTAGTTTTCCAAAGCTGATAAATTTAATAATATTGCCCTTCCTTTATAAATTCTTCTTCTGGTTCTGCTCCCTTCACTTTTCAACAGTTCATAAAAGTCTTCCCAGATTTTTCTGATAACATCTGCTTCATTTCTTTTTCTTTTTTGTATTTGCTATTTATTTATTCATCTATTCATTCATTCATTTATCCATTCATCTATCTATCTATCTATCTATCTATCTATCTATCTATCTATCTATCTATCTATCTAATTATTTATTTATTTTTGCCTTTTGGAGGGCAATTGGGGTTAAATAACTTGCCCAAGTTTACACTGCTAGTTTTTTTTTTTTCATGTGGGTTTTAAGTGTCTGAGGCCGGAATCGAACTCTGGTCCTCCTGACTCCGGGGCCGACGCTTTGCTCACTCTGCCACCTAGCTGCCCCTTGTTATTTATTTTTTTTAACATTCTTTTCCTTTAAAATTTTGAGTTTCATATTCTGTCCCTCCCTCTTACCACTCCCCAATTCATTGAGAGGGCAAAAAACATGATATCAATTATACATGTGAAATCATGTAAAACAGATTTCCATATCAGTTATGTCACAAAAAAAAGCAAAAAAAAAAAGTGAGAAAATTATCCTTCACTTTGCATTCAGAGTTCATCAGTTCTCTCTCTGGGGGTGGATAGCATTTTTCATTATGAGTTCTTTGGAATTGTCTTGGATCATTGTATTGATCAAAGTAGTCATGTCTTTCACAGTTGATCATCATTACAACATTTCTATTAGCATGCACAATGATCTCCTGGCTCTTCTCATTATACTTTGCATCAGTTCATATAGGTCTTGCCATTTTTTTTCTGAAACTACCCCCTGCTTATTTCTTTTCTTTTCTTTTTTTTAAAGCAATCGAGGTTAAGTAACTTGCTCAAGGTTACATGGCCAGTTATTTCTGGGTGTGGTGCTAAGTAACTGAGCCCGGATTTGATCCCCAGGTCATCCTGATACTGGGGCTGGTGCTTTTACTCACCGAGCCACCTGGCTGCCCCTCCCCCTGGTTATTTCTGATAGTACAATAGCATTCCATCACAATAATATACTACAATTTGTTCAGTCATTACCTAACTGATGAGCATCCCCTCAGTTTCTCATTCTTTGCTACCACAAAAAGAGCTGCTATAAATATTTTTACATATGTGGGTCCTATGAAATACAGATATAGCAGTGGTATTGCTGGATCAAAGGATATACACAGTCTTACAGCCCTTTGGGCATAGTTCCAGATTGCTCTCTAGAATGGTTGGATAAATTCTACTCAACCAACGGTTCATTAATGTACCTGTTTTCCCTCATCCCCTCCAGCATTTGTCATTTCTGGTAGGTGTGAGATGGTACCATAGAGTTGTTTTAATTTGTCTTTCTCTAATCAGGACTGATTTAGAGAATGTTTAAATATGACTAGAAACAGCTTTGATTTCTTCTGAAAACTGCCCATTCATATTCTTTGACCATTTATGGCATGGCTCATATTTTTACAAATGATCTCCTAAATTGTCTTTGTTGTCTGTGGGTTGAGAGGTCTGGAAACTGTTACTGCTACCATTGATTCAGTTGCCCCAAGGCCTGCTCTGGGCTTGCTGGGGCCAGGTATCTATGCTGGCACAGCCTGAACTGGACTGTATTCCTCTCTCATCCTGGTGCAACAGCCTTTGCTGCTGATCTTCCAAGTTGTCTTGGGCTGGACATTTCTTTCAACTCTCTTTTTGTGGGTTCTGCTGCTCTAAAATTTGTTTAGAATCATTTTAAAATATATTTGGAGGGGTTTGGGAGATAGCCCAGGTGAGTCTCCGCCATCTTAACTCTTCCCCCAATTCTGCTTTTTGAGGTATTACTTTCTTCAGTTTTTTTTTCTGTGACTCTCTTTACCAAGCTTTAATTCTCTTTTCATAATTTTCTTGTATCACCCTCATTTCTTCTCTAATTTTCTTTTCCTCTACCACTCATCTCTTTCTTTAACTCTCCCAGGAATTCTTGCTGGCCTTGGGTCAAATAAGCATTTTTCTTTGAGGCTTTGTTTGTAGTTATTTCCACATTGTTGTCTTCTAATTTTATGTCTTGGCCTTCTCTTCCACAGTAGTAACTTTTTATGGTTAAGTTATTTTTTTTTGTTTGTTCAGTTTCCTAGCCTCTTTCTTCACTTTGAATTTTATATTAAAGTTGAACTCTACTCATGTGGGAGTGGGGAAGCACTCTCCCAAATTTCAGACTTTTTCATGCTGCTATTTTCAGAGTTAGTTCTGGGGATTTGCAAGTTTTCAGTGCTTCCAATGTGGTGTAATACTAGGAGAGGCAAGGTCACTGCTCTCCTGGGCTGCACTCTAGTCTTTACCCAGGCCTCTATTCCCCTGGAACCACAAGTACAAGTGTTCTTCTTGGTCCTGGAACTGAGACCTAGAACGGCTTATGAGAAATTGAGGTGCCAATCTGTGTCAGCTGCACTCAGTGCCAGGAAAGGTTCCCCTATAGTCTCCTTCTGATCAATTGCCCAACCTCCTTATTATCTCTGGGCTCAGAGCTCCCAAAGATGCTGTTGCTATTCACGATATTATGAATGGCTGTTGCAGCTACCTCCCTGCCTGCTCCTGGTGCTGCCACCATGCTCCAGGCCCATGCCCAACTTGGTGTCACTGCTCTCTTCTGCTGACCTGCTAAGTTGTCTTAGGATGGAAAAATGTCTCCCTCTGATCTTTTGTTGACTCTGTCACTCCAAAATGTGATTTAAGGTATTATCTTAAAGTTTTTTGGAGGGGAATGTTAGGAGAGTTCATCTGAGTCCTGCTCTGTACTCTGCCATCTTGGCTCCATCCCCAACACCCTCTCCATAGCATTCTATCACACATATTTCTATCTATATATATCATAACTTTCTCAGTCATTCCCCAATTGATGGGCACACCATCAGTTCAAATTCTTTACCACTATAAAAAGAGCTGCTACAACTGAACTGCTTATCTTCCCAGTAAGGGTGGGTGACAAGGAAGGAAGGGAATGAATCTGGAATTGAAAGTTTTAAAATCAAATATTCAAATATATATATATGTATATATACATATGTGTGTGTATACTATTATTAATACCATCTTACATGTAATTGGGAAATAAGATATATAGGCACTGAGGCATAGAGATCCACTGGAAAAGTCGAAAGGGGTATGGGAGAAAATATGGGAGAGAGCAGATCGGAGGAGGGGATATCCTGTGGGACTGCTATTTTGGGGCGGTAGGTAGGGGAAAAATGGGTTGAAAATTTGGAACTCAAAATCTGGTGGAAACAAATGATGTAAATCAGAAGTTAATAAAGCATTAAAAAAAAGAGCTGCTACAAATATTTTTGTACATATTGGCGCTTTTCCTCTTATCATCCTTTTATTGGATAAAATTATTCTGTAATATTATGAAGCCTGTATCTGCAAGTGGGGAATGGGCATGATGGTAGCATAGTGGGGTCTCTGCCTCAGTTTCCACACTTATAAAAAGGGGATAATAAAAGCACCTGCCTCCCAGGATTGTTATAAAGATCCAATGGAATAGCACGTATAGCCCTTTGCAAACCTTAAAGTATTATGTGACCACTGACTATTATTATTTGTATTGTTATGACTACTAATAAAAAATAACTGCTATTTCCTTTAACATTTGCCAAGTGCTTGAGACATATGAGCTCATCAGAGCCTCCTAATTGCTTTATGAGAGGATACAAGACATTGTGGACAGGGAGCTAGTCCGGAACCAAGGTTCAGGTCCTTTCTCTGAATCATATGTGCTAGCTGTGCAGGAGAGCCCTTCAATGCCCCAGTACCATGGGCAACTCTAAGGTTATAAGAGATAGGCCAGATTTATGCTTTAGGAAAATCACTTTGACAGTTGAATGGAAGACAGACTGGTGTCTACAGAGCCTTGCGGCAAGGAGACCAACCAGGAAGCCAGGAGTGAGGTGACAATCAATTCGGAATATCAAAACTGAAATGGACTCTAGAATACCAGACTGGAATCTGAAGTGGAGAAGGCTTTAAGAACACAGAACAGAGTGTCACGTGAATGGATTTCAGACCTCATGCTTTGAGAAATGGAAAGGCTCATGAACATAGGACAAAGTACTCAGAGTATTAAGACTGAAATGGAACCAAGGACTCTGGTCTCCCCCTGGTTGTTCCATGAACAGGATACTCCATCTCCCCACTCTGGGCATGTTCTCTGGCTGGTCCCCAAACCTGGAATGCTCCTCATTTCTGCCTCCCAGATCTAAGTCCCAACTAAAATCTCACCTTCTATTTTTTTTCACTTAATAGTATTTCATTTTTTCCAATTATATGAAAGTTTTCAACATTCACTTTTATAAGATTTTGAGTTACATTTTTTTCTCCCTCTCCCTGTCCCTAGATGTCAAGCAATCTGATATAGGTTATATACATATAATCACATTAAACATATTTCCACATTAGTCATGTTGTATAGAAGAATTAGGACAAATGGGAGAAACCATAAGAAAGAAGAAACAAAAAAAAAAGGGAGAGAGCAAATAATATGCTTCCCTTCTGTCTGTATTCAGATTTCATATTTCTTTTTCTGGATGTGGACAGCATTTTCCATCATGTGTCTTTTGGAATTGTCTTAGATCCTTGTGTTGCTAAGAAGAGATAAGTCTATCAAAGTCTTCATATAATGTGGCTGTTACTGTATACAAAGTTTTCTTGGTTCTGCTCATCTCACTCAGCATCAGTTCATTTAAGTCTTTGCAGGTTTTTTCTGAAGTCCACCTGCTCATCATTTCTTATAGAACAACAGTATTCCATTACATTCATATACCACCAACTATTCAGCCATTCCCCAATTGATAGGCATCCCCGCAATTTCATTCTTTGCCATCACAAAAGATTTTTGTACCTGTGGGTCCTTTTTCCTTTTTTATGATCTTTTGGGTATATAAACCTAGTAGTGGTATTGCTGGATCAAAAGCTATTTTATAGACTTTTGGACATAGTTCCAAATTGCTCTCCAGAATGGTTGGATCAGTTCACAACTCCACCAATAGTGCATTAGTGTTCTAATTTTCCCACATCTTCTCCAACATTTAACATTTTCCTGTTTTGTCGTGTTATAGCCAATCTGATTGGTATGAAGTGGTATTTCAGAGTTGTTTCGTTTCTCTAATCAATGGTGATTTAGAGCATTTTTCATATGACTATAGATAGCTTTAATTTCATTTGAAAACTGCCTGTTCATATCCTTTGACCATTGGTCAATTGGTGAATGACTTGTGGTCTTATAAATTTGACTCAGTTCTCCATATATTTTCAGAATATTTAGAAATAAAAATTGTTTCCTAGCTTTCTGGTTTCCTTCTAATCTTAGGTGCATTGACTTTGTGCAAAACCTTTTTAATGGAAGGTAATCAAAATTATCCATTTTTCATTTCATGATGTTCTCCATCTCTTGTTTGGTCCTAAATTTTTCCCCTCTCCATAGATGTGACAGGTTGCTCTCCTAATTGGCTTATGATAATCACCTTTATGTCTAACTCATCTCGATGTAGGGGGTAAGATGTTGGTCTTTTCCTAGTTTATGACATACTGTTTCCCAGATTTCCTGGTTTTTGTCACAGAGTGAGTTCTTATCCCAGAAGCTGGAGTCCTTGGGTTTATCGAACAATAAATTATTATAGTTATTGACTCCTGTGTCTTATGTACCTAACCTGTCCCATTGATCCATCACTCTAAAATCCCACCTTTTCCAGGAAGATTTTCCCAGTTTCTCAAGTCTAGTCCTTTGCTTTCCTATCTGTTTCCTATTCCTTACTCGTTCACATGTATTTGGTCGTTTGCTGTCTCGCCCATTGGACAGGGACTATCTTTTGCCTTTCTTTTTTGTTCCCAGCCCTTAGGACAGAGCCTGGCATGTGGTGTAGCCTAATAAATGTTAATTGACTTTGGAACGTTGAGTATCGGAGTCGACACTGACCATAGAACGCTGAGCTCCGGCTGAAACTGACTTTGGAACGTTGAGTATTGGAGTCGACACTGACCATAGAACGCTGAGCTCCGGCTGAAACTGACTTTAGAATGTTGAGTATCGGAGTCTACACTGACCATAGAACGCTGAGCTCGGCTGAAACTGACTTTGGAACGTTGAGTATTGGAGTCGACACTGACCATAGAACGCTGAGCTCTGGCTGAAACTGACTTTAGACTCGGAGTCCAAACTGACCATAGAACTCTGAGCTCCGGCTGAAACTGACTTTAGAATGTTGAGTATCGGAGTGGACACTGACCATAGAACGCTGAACTCGGCTGAAACTGACTTTAGAATGTAGAGCCGGAAGAGGCAGAGTGGTCCCGCAGAGACCCGGACTGGAGAAGCTTCCGGACATGTGACGCGAAATGGATTTTGCTCCGCTGCGGGTGGGATCCCAAACGGCCTAAAACGCCTCGGGTGTCCTCACCCCTCCTCCCGCCCCGCCCCTCTACCCCTCCGGGCGGCCGCCCCATCAGCCTCCGAGGCGGCAGGGGGCGGGCTCGGCCTCCGGCTCTCTCCCCCTCCCCGCCCCTGGCCCGGCCCTCTCGCCTTCCCCAGCGTGGGTGACTTTGAGCCGGCGTGAGTCTCAGGCCCCGCACGGCCTCTCCCCGCCCCGCCCCCGCGCCCGTTATGGCGGCTCCGGCTGCTGCGGCTGCCGCTTCACAGCTTCTGTGCCGGAGGAACCTCGGTGTGGTAAGAGCCGGGGGCCGCAGGGGGAAGGGGCCAGAGGGAAAGGTGCTCTCGGGAGAGGGGAGATGTGTGGGGAAGGGGCCCCTGCGGAGAGGGGGGGACGGCGGAGGGAGCATGACATGAGGCGCCGAGGACACGAATGCGAGGGGGGCGACCAAAGGCGGACAGTGAAGACCCGAGGCTGCGGAGGGGTCACGTTGGGGGGCGGGCTGGAAGAACGTGGACTCAGAGTGGGGGAGGGGATGTAGCCCAGCCAGACTAATGGGGCAGGAGGCTGAAGAATGGGGAGGGGGGTGTCTTTGCTGAGCCTTGGAGGCAGGGGGATGTGTGTTGGAGGGCTTGAGAAGCCAAACGGATCGTCCCGGATGCCAGGGAGAAAGGCCGCCCTGTAATCTAGCCCAGTGACCCCAAGGACTCCCCGGAGTGCTGGTCTCGAGGTTCAGAATCCCATCCCAGGAAGGGAGCTTGGCTGCGAGGCACCGGGCCGTAGGGAGCGCTAACCTTTGCAGAGCTGTACAGATATCTCCTTTATTGCCAGAACTGCCCCGGGAGGTAGGTGTTGTCGTCCCCTGTTTCATAGATGGGCAAACTGAGCCCGAGAGAGCCGTGACTTGCCCGAGCTCCCAGGGTAGGACGGGATTGGCCCCTGACTTCATTGGGCTAGGGAACTCCCGGGGGAGGAGACTCCCTCCGTCGATGCTGGCAAGGCTGCATCTCCTCCGCCCCCTCTAGAGTCCTGAGAGTTCGTGGTCCCACTGTGGGCAGTCATGGAAAATGAAAGGAGGTCATTGTGGGAGGGAAGGCCTGGAGAAGGTGGTGCTTGAGCTGTGACTTGAAGAGAGGGAGAGATCCCGGGGTAGGGGGGAAGAAGGCCTGCATTCCAGCCCTGGGGTACAGCCAGTGCAAAGGCGGTGCTTGGAGGAGAATGACCAGGAAGAGGAGGCCGTGTCCTTCCCGTGGTTCATTTACTGGCTCAGTAGCACAGTGCCTGTATGCAGTAGGCATTTAATGCTTGCAGCTTGATTGGTAAGAAAACTGAAGCTAGACATGGGTAAGGTGTCAGCCCAGAGCGTTGTCCTCGGGACACACCAGTAGGAACTCCCTCCTAAATCTTTGATGGCTCCCCATTGCCTTCTGAGCAGAGTGCCAACTTCTTATCTTAGCCTGCAACTCAGTCTAGTCAACATTCATTGAGTGCCTGCTCCCCAAGGCACAGTGCTAGGCCCTGAGGGTACAGAGACAAACCCCGCACAGAGCCTGCCCTTTGGGAGCCGATATTTTTCTGGGGTGCTGTTGATGGCCAAGGTGGGCGTGGAAAGGGAGATGGACAAAGGGAGGAAACAGGGGGCCTCCATCTGGACCATCAGGGGAGCATCACAGGAGATGGTGGGGGACAGGTATCATGCCTGTGAATGTAGGGAGGTAAGAGAAGGCTGATGACACCCCCCCCCCCCCTCCCCAGTATGGCTGGATCATGGAAGGCTTGAGGAGAATCCTGAGAGGACAGCAAAGGGCCTTATACCAAGGATAGGGGAGGGAGGCAACTTGGGATCTCATTGGTCTAGAGAACTCCTAGGGGAGGAGCCCTCTACCAGCTTCCAGCCAGTACCTCCTTTGCAAGGTCTAACCTTAGAGAGGTCATGACACTTGCCCAGGGTCACACAGCCAGTGGGAGTTCAATGTCAGAAGCCACAGAGATGCCAAAGAATTTGTTTTATTCTTGAAGATGTAGGAAACCCCTGAAGGTTTTTGATTAGGTTGAGTAATGTGGCCAGACTCTCTTGCTGCTGGTGGAGGGTGGATTGGAAAGGGGCACGATCAGGTTGGGAGATCATCTAGGGAACAGACCCCTCCTTTTATGGAGAAGGAAACAAGCCCAGTGCCTTGTCCAAGGTCATGCAAATAAAGCATCCCAGGTAGGATTTGAACCCAGGGCCTCTGACACTAGAGCAAATGGAGAGAAGGGTCATCGAGGGACACCATGGTGCATAAAGCACCGGACCAAGAGTCAGGAAGACCTGAGTTCAAATTTGACCTCTGACGCTTACTAGCTGCGTGACCCTGGGCAAGTCACTTCGTCCTGATGGCCTCAGTTTCCTCATCTGTAAAGTGAGCTGGAGAAGGAAATGGCAAACCCCAAATGGGGCCAGGGAGAATGAGATGTGACTGAAAAGGCTGAACAGGTGGAGAGAAACAGGGAAGTCCTGCCAGTGCACGTGGCCAGTGACCACATGTGCGGTACATGTGGCCTGGGCTTCCTAAGGCAGGGACGGCTGCCGCTGGGGCTTGTGCCTCAGGTGCCTGGCGTACAGTAGGTGTTCACTAATGCACTGATGAAAGTGAAGAGGCCCGTTAGGAGCCCTGCGGTCCCCTTGTTCTGACTCCCTACAGCACGCTTGTACGGAGATTTACATGGGCACAGCCCTGGGCAGAAGGGAAGGGCCTTGGGGCAGGGCCTCTGCGTTGCCCTTCTCCTCAGCCTTGGTGCTTGGCACCTGGTAAATGCTTAATGAATGTTATGGATGTCTGGCCTCAGAACTGAGGATGTTTGGTGTTGGGCTGGGTATAAGGAAGAGAAATGGTTCCTTCTGGGCCTGGCACACAGTAGGGCTTAATTAATGCCTGCTGACTGTGGAGCTGGGAGGAGGAGCTGTCCAGCAGACAGCTGGCAGTGATGTGAGCCAAGTGCTTCGGCCAGAAGGGAGGAGGGCTGAGCTGGGAAGGAGCGGGGGCTGGGAGGAGAGGGTTTTCACCTGGACGGTGGCAGCTCCCCCCAGGCATGCGGGGCAGGAGGCAGGATTCTGCTGGGCACAGAACCTGGCAGATGCCAGCTGGGCAGAAGAGACGTCCCTCTAGGCTCCCCTGACTCTGTGGAGGGTCCTCCCTGACCACGCCCAGCAGAGGGCTGGCTGTCTCCTCTCCAGCTCCCCGTCCTGGCAGCAGCTCCTCACAGGCCATGTCTTCCCTGCTGGGTGGGAGCTCTCTGGGGACCCCGACCTCAAGTCTGTATTTGTACATCTAGAGTTGAACAAAGCGCCGAGGCCCCTAATTAATGCTTCCACAGCCAGCCTTTTGTCCATCCCACGAAGAGCCTTGGTTCTAGTGTGGGGCAGCCGGGTGGTATGGTGGATAGTCGGTCAGTATGCATTTATGGAGCCCCTTCTGTGTGCCAGGCACTGTGCTGAGCGCTGGGACGACAAAGAAAGGCTTTCACGGAGATAGAGCGCCGTAACTGGAGTCGGGAAGGCTGGAGTTCAAATCCTGCCTCAGATGCTCGGTCTTTCTTTGACCACAGGCAAGTCAGTTAACTTCTCTGGGCCTCAGTTTCCTCATCTGTAAATGGGGGTAATAATAGCACTTAGCTCACAGGGCTGTTGTGAGGATCCTGTGTTAATAGATGGAAGAGGATTTCTAGACACGGACCCAGGAGGCTTGGGTTTGAATCCTGACCCTGCTGCCTGCTCTCCGTGTTTTCTTGTGCAACAACGACAATAGCAGTAAGAGTAACTAGCATTTCTGTGGGCTTTAGAGCTTGAGAATCCCTTTAGTCAGTCACTCAGCCAGCATTTATTAGGCACCTGCTATGTACCGGGCTCTGTGCTGAGTGCTGGGATTACAGAGAAATCGAAGAACAGCTCCTGGCCTCAGAGGGCTCATGGTCTGGGGGGAGCCTTAGACAGGAGCAGTGCGGGAGAGGAAGGAAACCGGGGCTAGAGATGAGGAGGAAGGACACTCCAGGCATGGGGCGAGGGTCCTGTTGATGGCCAAACAAGGAGCCCGTGTCACTGGATGGCAGAGAACACAGAAGGAGGTAAGGTGTAGGAAGACTGGAAAGTGAAGGTAGGGGAGGAGGGTTTGGTTAACAGGGAACCACTGGAGATGGTGGAGTAGTGGGGGTGACACGGTCAGACCTGCTGTTACAACGATTTCTTTGATGGCTGAGTGGAGAATGAGTTGGCGTGAGAGGAGACCCCTCCCCGCCCCAGCACTCTGGGCATCGGGACAGTGGCTGTGTCAAAGGAGAGAAGATTTTCAGAAGAGACGTGATGGTAGAATCACCAGGACCAGTCCAACAGATTGGATATGGGGGCAGGGAGGAGAGGATGGCCGGAGGTTTCCAGCCCTGGTGACTCAAGGATGGTGGTATCTTCAGTAATAGGGGAGTTGGGAAGAACTGAGGATTTGGGGAAAGATCCTAAGTTCAGTTTTGAACGTGTTAAGGTTAGGATGTCTGGAAGTCAGTTGGAGATGCAAGACTGTAGTCTGGGAGAGATATCAGGACTGGCCAAGTCAACCCGAGAGTTATTAGCCTTGAGGTGGCAATGGATCCCATGGGAGCTGATGAGTAGGTAACATAGGATAGGAGAAGAAAAGAAGGTGCAGGACAGAGCCTGGGGGGATCCCCACCTGGAGGAAGATCCCACCTAAACAGCGAAGAAGGACAGGTCAGATGAGGGGGGGACCAGGAGAGAGGTGTCCCCAACACCTAGAGCAAAGAGACTGCTCAGGGCGAGGATAGTGCCAGTCAGTAGAGGCCAAGAAGGGTGAGGGCCTTGAGAAAAGGCCTTTAGATTTGGCAGTTGTGTCCTAACTCTTTGTGACCCCATTCCATTTGGGTTTTTCTTGGCCAAGATACTTGTCATCTCCCTCTCCATTTCATTTAACTGATGAGAAACTGAGGCAAACAGGGTGAAGTGACTTGCTCAGGGGTCACACAGCTACTAAGTGTCTGAGGCTGGACTTGAACTCAGGACAGTGACTCCTCCTGGCTCCAGGCCTGGTGGAGACATGGCTGGGAGACTATTAAATACATGTTTGTATTAGGATTTTGTTTTTCTTGCTTTCTCAGTTGGTAGGGTGGGGCAAGAGAGAAAGAATGATCCGAAAATAAAATTTAGTTTTTAAAAAGAGATCCTTAATGTCTTCTGAGGGAGCAGTTTTGATTTACAGATATTATCTCATTTTCTCCTCACAACAACCCTTTGGAATAAGTGCTATTAGAATCCCACTTTACGTAAAAAGAAACTGAGGCAGAAGGTGGTTACATGACTTGCCCAGGATCCCCCAGCTGAGAAGGGACTGTGGCTGCATTCAGAGTCAGGTCTTCCAGACTCCAGACGCAGTGCTCTGTGCACTGTGCCCCCAGGTGCTTTGTCCAGGTTCCCTCCTCTCCTGTAAAGTGATAGGGTTGGACCCGATGGCTGCTGGGGCCCTTACAGCTTTAGAGCTGCTATGCATATTCGGATCAGTGTTGTGTGATGGATGGGTACGTGGGTGGGTAGCTGCCCATCTGCACGGGACCTTCATTTCCTTCTGGAGTCAGTGAAGTGTTTGTGGTGCAAACCCCCAGGTCCCTGGAGGACCCTCCTCCTTCTTGTTGAGGTCGTCGGCTTCTGGGATGGTGTCGGTCTAGGAACTCCCTTTTCCGATGTAGCTTGGCCATTCTTGTGGCCTTAGAGCCTCCGGGGCCCGGAGAGGTTGAGCTGAGCAGCTAGTGTGTGTTGGAGGCAGGATCTGAATTCAAGTCTTCCTGACTCCAAGGCCAGCTCTCTTCCCAGTGCAGGCCCTGCCACCTGGGACAGGATGTGTTCACACTTGATGCCAGGCAGCTTGGAGCGATGTCATCACCTGTCCTTGCAAAGAGGAGGAGGGTGGAGTGGTCCAGTGCAAAGGGCTCTTGATCTTGAGTTAGGAGAACTAGATTCCCATCTTGCCTTTGATAGTTATTGTCTGATCTTAAGCAAACTCTTGACCTTTCAGCCTCAGTCTCCTCTTCTGCAAAATAAGTGTGCTGGTTTATATGGTAGTGCCTGGTATACAGGATGTGCTTAAGATATGCATTATCTAATTGATAAGCTTCCTGCCAGCTCTAAAGCTATCTATTACCCCTTGAGCCCAGGGCAAGGGGTGGGGGACCCCACGGCCACACACTGCTGCGGCCGTCACTTCCCTGTGATCTCTCATCCCTCCCTCCCTCCCTCTCTCTGGATAGGTCCCTCTTCTCCAATGTGCCCAGAGAACATTTGCTTCTCAGACGTCAGGGGAGCTCAAAATGACTCGTATCCTGAAAGAGAAGTTTCCTCGGGCAGCAACTATCAAGGTCACAGACATTTCAGGTATCGCATTCTCGTGTGGCTTCCTTGAGGCTCCCACGGCCACAGCCCAGAAGAGCTCCTGGCCTGGGACAGGGTGTCGGATCCGAGAAGTACTCCCCTTTCCTTCCACTGGGCCAGCGTGCACAACCGCTTCTCGAAGGCACAAGTCCATGTTTCTAGGGCTTCCTTAGGACAGCCCTGGGGTGGGGGAGCAGAGGCTGAGCCTGTTATACAGAGAAGTTGCCAAATGAGCACCTGTCTCCCTTCAGGGTCTAACTCTGATCTTATGTTAGAGCTCGTGCTCCCAGTGGGTGAGGACTCAGAGTCAGCAGAGACCTGGGCTCTCTCACTTGCAGAGCCCATCCTCGCGGGGGTTGTGGGAAAGGACTGGGTAGTCTAAGCTGTGATTGCAGACTGATTCCTCCTTCAGTGGCCATATACTGGAAAGGAATCCCCACTCCAGGCTCCCCTAAAGTGGCCTCTGCTCAAAGACAGCCAAGGAGGAAGGATCCCCTCAGCTTCTAACAGGAGTCATGAGACAACATGGTGGGCTGCGCTAGGGACCGAGAGCCAGGCTCAGAGTCAGGGAGGCCTGGGTTCAAGTACCCCTCTGACACATGTTGGCTGCATGTCTCTAGGCCATCACTTGCTACCACAGGCAGTGTGGTTGTTTGGTCATTATTCAGTGGCATCTGGCTCCCTGTGATCCCATTTGGATTTTCTTGGTGAAGATACTGAAGGGGTTTGCTTTTCCCTTCTCTAGCTCATTTTACACATGAGGAAACTGAGGTAAACAGGGTTCAGTGACCTGCCCAGGGTCACACAGCCAGTAAGTGTCTGAGGCTGGATTTGAACTCAGGTCTTCCTGACTCCTGGCCAGAGGGCTCTGTTCACTGTGTTACCGGCTGCCCTCTACCTTAGGCAACGGTCAGACCCTAAGTTGCTAAACTGGTGATGCTCTTCAGTTGGGAGAGGGACTTTCCTCACCGGAAGGCCTTTCAGCCAGTGAAATCACATCTTATTCCTGTACATCCTTCTTCTCCTGAATAAGAACCAGACCACCTTGTTATCTGTTCCATGTGGAGCAGCTGATGCTAGGCTGGCTGGCAGAGCAGAGGTGTAGCCCAGAGCCAGCCTGCCAGGGCCACACAGCACATCCAGAGAAGACCCAGGAGGAAGGCCGTGGGATGCTGGGAGAAGACCTGGCTTGGACTCCCTCCTCACCAGCAGCCTTGAGCAGGCTGCATGTTCTCTCTTGGCCTCAGTTTCCTTTTCTGTAAAATGATAGGTTTGGGTCAAAGACCTCCAAAGTCTCCGTCAGCTCTGGGTCTGTGATTTCTGCTCCAGGAAGATATACAGAGTCCGAGACTTGCCCTTGGGGACCTTACATTCTACTGGGGGAAAAGACACGTCCACCAAAAAGGAAATACAAAATGATTTTGTGGGGTCGGGGGACGGAGGGGCGCAGAGCCCCAGTAACTGGGGGATTCTTAGCTAAGCACTTTTTCCCATGGTGCTGCTTCGGGGAGGCCATTCCTGGTTCCCCAAATGGCATGTTCGAATCTGAGGATTCACCACCTCTTGTATCTTGGGAACCTTTCAGAGTTCATGCTTGAAAATGCAGCCTGTGAGCTGTGTCAGTGTGTGCTTTGTGTGCTCTGGGGGGGCTGATGTGGGAGCTATCAGCTGTATCCAGAACCTCCCCCCCCGCCCCAGGGTCCCGGACATGGTGACTGGCGTATGGTGATAGGCGTCTGGGCCTCATCTTTACATTCACCCACAAGCCTCTGGGTTGTCTCCACCCCCCACATCACCTCCCAGAGCAGTTGCAAAGATAGTTACCATTCTAGCAAGGCTTGCAAGACAAATTCTGCTTTGGGAACAGTGAGGGAATTTAAAGTAGATTGAAAAAGCGAAAAATGAGAGGCGCTGTCATAGGACAGAGGATTTTGGACTTGGAGCCAGAAAAACCTGGCTTGAGATCCTGCCTCTTCTAGCGGGGTAGACACGAGTGGGTCACAGCAACATACGGACCTTGGGGGGTCACTGAGTCCACCCCCCCCATCTTACAGATTAGGAAACTGAGACCCTGAGAGATGTCCAGTGATGGGCCCCAGCACACACAAGTGAGGAAAAGAGAGGACGATTCCATCCAAGGCTTTTGGGCTGCAGATGGGATGTTCTCTCCATGAGGCTACACTACCCCTCTAAATTGTACCTCCCTCTTTCCTTCTGTCTTACCTGGTTTTTTCTTTGTGTTAATAGCTGCTGTTTATGGTATCTGGCTTAGTGCATGTGGTTTTTAAGTCTGTAACACCAGGGTTTAATCCCACCTCATACCTGAGACAAGCTGGCCTCAGTTTCCCTATCTGTAGAACAATGAGGTTAGACTCAGTGGTCTCTCAGGTCTTTTTCATCCCTGAGTCCTGTAGCCCTAGTGTCTGCATCACGTGGCCTGGCACACATTTGGCCTCTTCTGGATGCTTGTTGACGTTCTCATGTACTGAAGCAGCCTTCCCCCTCACCCTCCCTTTTCAGTGTGAAGTCCTTTTGATTAAGTGTATAAACCTGGTTAAATATGTTTTTGCTAGTCCCTAATAGGTGCCCTCCATCCCTGGCCAGGAGTCTGTCATTCCTGCCTTTTTTTTTTTTTAAACAGTTGGGGTTAAGTAACTTGCTCAAGGTTACACGGCCAGTTATTTTGTGTGGGTGCTGAGTATCTGATGCTGGAACTGATCCCGGGTGTCCCAATGCCGGGGCCGGCGCTCTTACTCACTGCGCCACCTAGCCGCCCCATCATTCCTGCCTTTTAAGCTGTGTTCCAGAAATCTAAAACCATCATTTAAAAAAAATCCATGATTTGTCATGTAATTGGATCATTAGAATTAGAATCTGGCTCTGTTAGGAGTCTGTTCTTCCTAACCCCTTCCCCTTCATCCATGGCCAAAAAAAACATCCAGCTTACGGTATTTACTCTCACCTGTCCTGTCATGCCAGGTGGGTTCAGAAGCCATCCCCTGGCCATTGAGAGTAAGCCATTAATGCCATCTGGGGCCTGCTGTCATGGTGGGCAGGTGTCTCAGAAATCCCAGCTCCGCCACCCTGAAAAACTGACCTTGACCCTCTTCCGATACACATTTTATTGCTACCTTTTGTCTCTGGATCACAGATGTTTCTGGGGTAGCAAAGAGCCCTCCTCCATCTCCTAGACTGATAATAAGCAAAACTGGCTGACACTGCGACCAGATCAGACAGGGTATACGGCATTCTGCCCCAGTAGTCTCCTACCTCCTTATAGTGGGGAAGGCAACATGTTCTTTGACCTGTTTTCCAGGACCATCGCTGGTTTTCCAGTTATCCAGCTCCTTTTGGCGATCTTTTAATTTATACTGCCAGATGTTTTATTTTTAGGTGGTTGTGGGGCCATGTATGAAATCCATATAGAGTCAGAAGAATTTAAAGAGAAGCGAGTTTTACAGCAGCACCAGATGGTTAACAAGGTCAGTAGAAGTTATAACCGTGTCCCATTTCTGCCCCCCAGGAGAGTTCTCAAGGCTTGCTCCTCACAACCCACCTGTGAGGTCAGAGTTCAAGGGCTGTTGTCCCCATTTTACATATGGGCAAACTGAGTCCCAAGTGCTTTCTCCCCGTGTCACGAAGCTAAGGTACTGGTAACACTTGAGATGTCAGGATCTGTCCTTCCTGTCCCTACCCCTACCCCCTGAGCCTTCCCTTCTCCATTTCCTCCAGACAGTCACAGACTCAAGGCCTTCCCTGTCTTCCTGTCCTGCTCTGGACTTTGTCCAGATTATTTACCCTTGTCCTTCCTAAAGAGGGGTCCCTGGAGCTGAACACAGTGTCCCCTGTGAGCTCTGACCAGGCTTGGTGGAGGAGATGGAGGGGAGAGCATGGCTGTCCCTCTTACTGCTTCTTTGCCATGTTCTCACAGTTACTCTCCAGTGGCTCCCACCATGCACCCTTCAGGAGGTCCTCTGCCTTCCACTCTGGCGTTATCTTCCTTCTGGGAGATTGTTTTTCAGGTGTGGGTTGGACCAGCAGACCCATCCAGCTCTAACAGTCTGTTCTGACGGGTCCTGATCCAGACCCTGTCCCTGCCCTGTCCAGTGCCTGGAAATGACTTGTGTGCTGGCCTCAGGCTCTTGATCCTAGCTTACAAAATAACCACGAGGCGCCAGCTCAGTTCCCAGAGTCGCGTGCACAGTGAATGTTGTCCTTCCTCCCTCGCGGACAGATTGCTTCTCAGAAAACCCAGTCCTATCTGTGAGGCTCCTTTTATTAACTGTTGAGATGACTCTTTTGTTTGTTTAGGCATTAAAAGAAGAAATTAAAGAGATGCACGGGCTGAGAATATTCACTTCGGTCCCAAAGCACTGAAGCCTTGCTCGGGGCCTGGGCCTGCTGCTGACGTTGCTACTGGGGCGGCATCCCAGGAGGGGATGGATGCCGTTCTCCCCAGAGCTCCTGCCCTGGAAGGTCTCCCGTCGTTTCTGGCCGTGTCCCCAAGCTCTCCTGATCAAGGAGTATTTGGGCTTTCACATATTCATTAAAGGCAAAAGACTCCTCTGACTTTGGATCCTCCTTTTTCTGACCAAAGTCATCGGCTTTCTCTGCTGACTTCTGGCTGGGGGTTTTCCGTCCCTGGCACCTTCCAGGGCCACACTCTGGTCCTGCAGATCAGAACTGATGTGTCCATCCACTCAGACTCAGAGGATGGGAAGGCTGCACCCCAGCTCCTTTTAGGTTCCCACCTGTTGCTTACAGGGGAACGCACTGATTTAAGCTCATTCAATAAAACGTGGAGATGGAGTCACCCCTTACTTGTCCTTGGGCATCCTGTTCATTGATCCTGACCAACAGCCCTCTGAGGCAGGTCGTGGGAGTATGGTCGGGTGGCCCTGGGCTTGGAGTCAGGAAGAGACCTGGCTTTGAATTCTGCCAGTGACACTTAGCCGTGGGATTGTGGGCAGGTCACTTAAATTCCCTGAAGCTGTCTCATCTGTAAAATGGGGATAACCTTATAAGGTGGTTGTGATTATTAGTTCCAGGACCCAACTGAAATGCCTCTGTTTGTCATTTAATGTCCTTCAGAAGCTGACCCCATCCTGCCTTCCCAGGCTTCTTGAATGTTTGTCACCTTCGTGCATAATAAAGTGCTGCCAAATTAGCCTTCTTCATACACAGCATTCCATCTCCTACCTGTGTGCCTTTGCCTTGACTATCCCTCCTGCCAGGTGTGCCTTCCCTTCCTTCAGTGCTCAGCTCAATGCCACCTTGTACCAAAAGCCTTTCCTATTCCCCCCAGTTGCTATTGCCTCCCCTCCCCCCTACCCCCCCGCCATGTTCTCTTTTTTGTTTATGTATGTGCCTGTTGTCTTCTCCACCTGGAATGTAAGCTTGTTGAGGGGATTATTTCCTTTTTGTCTTTGCATTTTCAGTGCCTGCATACAGTAGGTGCTTAATAAATACCTGATGATTATCAAATGAGAAAATATGTGTAAAGCACTTTGAAACCTTAAAAATGAACTTAGACATATGCTCTGCACATGGTAGGTGTTGGACAGAACCTCCACATCTTATGGGTGAGCAAACAGGCTTAGAGAGGGGAAAGAATCTATCCGAGAGTTGGTGGCAGGCCCAGCTGGGTGAACGCAAACATGCCAGGGGCCGAGGACCGGGTTCCGATCCCCATGCTGTCATGGATGACGGATCTGACTGAATAAATGACTCTCAGTGCTCTGGGAGGCTGCCTCCAAAAGAGCTGTAATCATTTTAAGAATTTATTACAAGCCTTTTATGTGTTAGGTACAAGGAACTGGGGAGACCGAGAAAAAGATGAAAACATCCCAAAGAACTGATTCTCCTGGGACCTACGGCCCATGAAGAGGTAAGGGAATGGGCAGGAGGAGGTGGGGAGCACTGGTCATTATGGATTTGAGGAGAGAAGGATTGTAGGAGGGACCCTCCACAGAAAGAGAAAGTCTAGAGGCTGAGGGTAGCAGAGGACAGCATTGCATGCGTGGAGGACGGCCAGTGCAGACACTGGAGGCTGATGTCGGAGAAGGGACAGAGGTTACAAGGAAATGTTGAGATCCACTGTGCTCCCTTGACAAGATGGTGACATCCATTCAAGCCTGGGAGCTGATGGGGCTGAAGCCCGTGTGCACTGGTGGTTTCTTGAAGTCTTCAAGGGCAGGAAGGGATAGTAGAATGCCCCTGGACTTGGAGTCAGGAAGAGCCCAAAACCCCGATCTGCCCCTTAAATGATTTCTGGCTCCTCCATCTTAGAGGATCGTGGGACCTCATCTCATTGACAGGCGTTCCATGTCTTCAGTGAGCCAGCCACAGGTCCTGGTAACACTCTCTCTGATGGGGAAAGTCAGTCAACCAATCCACCGACAGTCAGGGAGCACCTCGTATAAGTCCCCTCTGAAATGACCTCTCCTCTCTGTTCAGGTCTTCCTTGTACCAACTCATTTATACATTGTATTTCCCATTAGACCGTGAGTTCCTTGAGGGCAGGGACTAGCTTTTGCCCCTTTGTGTCCCTGGTGCTGGGCACAGTGCCTGGCACTGAGTAGGTATTAAATAAATGCTGGTTTTCTAGTATGTACAAGCATTGGGCTAGGTGCTGGGGAATCCCTGCCCTCAAGGACCTTGGGTGTGACTAGTAGAATACAATGTGTACACAGATAAATAAGTGTATGATGTTGTCTGTGTATTATGTATGTATGCACACCTCTCTACGTGTTATATAATGCATGCACCTATGCACACACACACACACAAAATAAATACAGGGTAATGGGGAGAGGCGCTGAAACGCTAGAGGAATCAGAAAGAACCCGGAAGCGTCATTTCTAATGGCCTCCTTGCCTCAAGCATGTGATTTATTGGATGTAGGTGATCTGCTAATAATTTTGCAAAACCTTCTTGTTGAAGGTCTTATTAGTGTTAATTCTTTTTGTACCAATGCTCCCTCCCACAAAATCTCCCCACATGACGAAGAAAATCCTTTTAGCCCAATGAACAGTCACATGTTGGGAAGTGGATGCCAGATTTGGATCCTAAAGACAAATACTTCTTTACCAGCTGGAGGAAGATACGTCTTACCAGTTTTCTAGTAAAAAGACTGATCGGTACATTCAATATTAACTTGGATGTCTTTGAGTATTGTTTTCATTTACATTACATGGGAATACATGTATAAACTGAGATAGAACGTGAGAAGAACCAGAGGGATAATGTACACAAAGACAAAAAAAAAAAAACCCCATAAATTAAAAGAACACCAACAAGAAAAAAAAAACTGAGTAATTGTAGTGAACAGTCTCAGGTCCGCTAGGTGGAGCTGCAGTGGATAGGGTCAGGAAGACTCATCTTCATGAGCTCAAATCTGGCTTCAGATACTAGCTGTGTGACCCTGGGCAAGTCACTGCCTCAGTTTCCTCATCTGTAAAATGAGCCGGAGAAAGAAGTGGCAAACTACTCCAGTATCTCTGCCAAGAAAACCCCAAATGGGGTCATGGAGAGTTGCACTTTACTCACATGATGGAACAAAACTGTGCTGAGCAGTTAATGACTGGATGCCCTCTATTTGTCTCTTAGAATTTCTACCATGTCCTACATTGTCTGATTAAAAATTCTGGGTGCTTTGCCAAAATTCTTTTTTTTTTTTTAATGTTTAATGTGCCGGAGAAGGAAATGGCAAAACCACTCCCATATCTTTGCTAAGAAAGCCCCAGATGGGCTTGTGAAGAGTGGGTATGACAGAGAAATCAACAACTCATGCCACACATTCTTCTAGTTCTACTTTTTGCTCTGCACAGTCCTCAAAAGGAGAGGGAGAGAATAGGCACTTATTAAACACCTACTGTGTGCCAGGCTCTGTGCTAACAAATACCTCATTTGGTCCTCACAACTCTTCTGGGTAGGTGCTATTTAATCCCCATTTTGCAGTTGAGGAAAGTGAGGCAAACAGGTTAAGTGACTTAAGCTAGTGTGTGAGACCAAACTTGAACTCAAGTTTCCTGACTCCAGACCCAGTGCTCTATTAAGCTCTACTTAGCTGTCCTGATCTATCCATTTGGCAAAGATGACAACACAGGGATGGAACTTGATGGAGGGACTATGAAAAGATAGGCACGCTCATGAGTTGTGAATGTTTCAACTGTTCTGTAAAACAGTTTGGAGTTATACAACATAGCCACCAAACCAAACCGCCTCTGACCCAGCAAAAGCAGTATGAGGCTTCTGTTCCATGAAGACCAAAGCATGAAACTTAGGTTCATTATATACCCAATGAGGGTGAGCTGGGTGGCCGGCAATAAGCACTTAGGATGTGCCAGGTAATTACAAAGGATGAAAAAATCCCAGTTACGAGAGCTTATACTCTAATGGGGGATATAGAAAGGGCGCACACAGAATGCAAAGGACACGTACAAAGTGGCTACATGCAGGGTAGTCTGGCATGGGCAGGAGCAAAGATGTCATCGATTGGAAGCTAAACAAACCAGTGGAGGAAAGTGATAGAATTTTGCAACCTGAGAAATTACAAATACAGTTGCTTGTATGACCTGGAGAGTTCTCAGAGAACCTCACTGACATTGCTGCATCAGGGTCAAGGTCTCCAGTGTGTCCCACGTGGCTGATCAGACCAATACGAGCTTGGATCGCTCGCTCCACCACGGAGCTGGGAGACCAGTTTACACAGTAGTCACAGCCCCCAGCCTGTAATTTCCCCTGGCCCTTCCCAAACTGAAGGGCCCCATCACTAACAAGAGCTGCTGGACAGCTCCAGCTAGTTCTGTGCTAATCTTGAGCTCACCGTGTCCAGAGTAGAACTCACAGTCCCCCCTTCCCTCTTCCTGTTTTCCTTCCCAGCCTGATTCCAATCTCTCTCTCTCTCTCTTTTTAAAGCAATTGGGGTTAAGTAACTTGCTCAAGGTTACACGGTCAGCCATTTCTGGGTGTTGTGCTAAGTATCTGAGCCTGGATTTGATCCAGGTCATCCCGACACTGGAGCCAGTGCTCTTACTCGCTGAGCCACCTGGCTGCCCCTAATCAATTGGGGTTAAGTAACTTGCTCAAGGTTACACGGCCAGGTGTTTCTGGGTGGGTGCTAAGTGCCTGAGCCCGGGATTCGATCCCCAGGTCATCCCGACACTGGAGCCGGTGCTCTTACTCGCTGAGCCACCTGGCCGCCCCTAAGCAATGGGGGTTAAGTAACTTGCTCAAGGTTACACGGCCAGGTGTTTCTGGCTGGGTGCTAAGTGTCTGAGCCTGGATTCGATCCCCAGGTCATCCTGACACTGGAGCCGGTGCTCTTACTTGCTGAGCCACCTGGCCGTCCCTAAGCAATGGGGGTTAAGTAACTTGCTCAAGGTTACACGGCCAGGTGTTTCTGGGTGGGTGCTAAGTGCCTGAGCCTGGATTTGATCCCCAGGTCATCCTGACACTGGAGCCGGTGCTCTGACTCGCTGAGCCACCTGGCCGCCCCTAAGCAATGGGGGTTAAGTAAC
>NW_027186374.1:4111955-4118167 GCF_028583685.1 Petaurus breviceps papuanus | reverse complement strand
GGTCACACGGCCAGGTGTTTCTGGGTGGGTGCTGAGTGTCTGAGCCCGGGATTCGATCCCCAGGTCATCCCGACTCTGGGGCCGGTGCTCTTACTCGCTGAGCCGCCTGGCCGCCCCAGGAATCCAATCTCTCTTCCAAGGCTTGTTGTATGTTATTCCCCTTCACACACCCGACCCTTAGCCCTCCTCTTTCTCCTCACTGTGACCATTGACTTCAATGGCTATAATTTTCTTCCTCCCCCATTTTAACCCTTTGGTGAACCAATTCACTTCTACACTATCCTCTTTATCAATCAGTCAAGAAGCATTTATTAAGTGCTTACTGTATGCCAAGCATGCTAAGCTCTGAGGGCAAAAACTCGGTCTGTCTCTCCAGGGACTCTGGCTAAAGGGTGAGACAAGATGGAAATAACTGGACCTGACCTGTGACTATATTGTAATTAGGGTCACTAGATCATAGATTTTAAAGAAAGAAGTCCTGGCCAGAACCTTCATTTTACAGATGAGCAAAGTAAGACAAACAGGCAAAGTGACTTGCCCGGGGTTACCCAGCCAGTAAATATATGAAGCAGCACAGGAACCCCAAAATGGAAACTGATGGAGGAAACATGAAAAGCCAGGTACGCTCACTTAGAACTGGTGGACCTGTGACTTTCAGAGCCATTCTGGGAAACAGTTTGGAGCTACACACAAAACCAGACTTGGCTTTTGGCCCAGCAATAGCCCAGCGTCTTCCAGACTTCAAGGCCAATGACCTGCTCACTGCTCACTCCCTCAGGGCCTCATCAGAGAAATCCCAGGGTGGGAAGGGACCTCAGAGGCCGAGGAATCCAGCCCACTCCTAGTCACCCAGACACTAACGGACGAATTCGTTCCAGGGAGCTCACTGAATCCCAGGACGGACGACTTCCATTTTGTGAAAGCTCTTTTTAATTGTCCGGAAGCTCTTTCCTAGGATGAGCTGACTTGCCTCCCTGAGACTTCCATCCCTCGACCTTCGTCTCCTCCTCACACTGTCTGCGTTGTGGCTGCACTGGCCTATGTGGCCTTCTCTGTGAACACATATTCCTTCCCTCCCCTCCTCACTTAAGATGTTCAACCTCAGAATCCCCAGATCCATTCAAATTTTAGCCTGGATGCCGCTTCCTGGATGAGGCCTTATTGTTAGGTTAGGGCTTCTCCCCACACCCACCCTGGCCCGAAATTGCCTTGAATATGTTTGCTTTCAGTCATATGACCACAGGAATGTAGATTTAGAAGAGAATTTCAGAGGCCATCTAGTCTAAGCTCTTCATGGATGAGGAAACTGAAGCTCAGGCTGAAGTGACTTATTCCAAATCACTTTCACTAACGCAGAAACAGGACTTGAACTCGTGTATTCTGACTAAACCGAGGGCCCTTCCCACTACATTACCGCTCCCTATTGAGTTTTTCATGTGTTTCTCACCTGCCAACCAGGCCTTGAGTGCCAGGTCAGGCTCTCCCACCCCAGTATTCTGCAGAGCCTTCACCACCATGGTTCCTGGGTGACCCCTCTCACCAGAAGCTTGGACCTTGTCTGTTACCCTTTAGCCACTGCTTGGGATCCCAACCAGGCTGGGGCAGAAGGAAACCCTGAAAAGGTCACTGCTGCTACTGCCGAGGAATCCTGTCCTGATGCTGCAGTCACGGTGAGAAGAGGAAATTTCCCAGAGACTGTGTATTTGTGGCTTAGATCTTCCTGAGAGGACAAACGTCGCTCTCCCTCTAGTCACCGGCATTAAAACGCACTGTTTGTTCATTAGAACTCAACTCGGCCTTTTCATCAATTAAACAAACACTTCCACTATTTGACAGACATACCTCGGGCCCATGGTTTCCCTTCTATGTGTATGTGGCCTTCTTCTAGTGATGCAGACTGAGATACAACGTGGTAGGGAGATGAACAAAGTCGGGCAGTGGCCTTCTGTGCAGGGTTGGGCTTCTCGTTGGCCGAGTGCTTTCCCAGGACCACACGTGAAGCTTAAAGATCCAGTCAGATTCTGTGCTCTGTGGCTGATACAGCTTTTGTGACCCCAAGGTTCAACAAGGTACCAGCCAAAGAAAAACTGAAGGTCTTTAGACCCTCAGTCACGGCTTTGAGAATCTGTTTTCCAATACACCCAGAAATCAGAATGAGACTGTTTTCTTTCCACATGCTTTATTCTAGTGAAAATAAAGTTACAAAAGTCGATACAAAACACTCTTAAAAAAGTTGAGGAAACTTACTGAAGGAAAGTCACTAAAGCTTCTGAAATTGATGTAAAAAACATTATAAAAGCTTTTTGGGTCAGAACCACTGTTGACGTAGGCAGACTATTTCCAAAGGCAGCGGTTTGTCTGTAAGGGTGGCAGAACAGGGACTGGGGACTGACCAGCCCCGGTGGGAGGGACGGACCGGCCACCTGGCACATTGTATTGGTCTCACCCTCACATTCGGCTGCATTCACAGAGCACGCTCCAGGAACAGAATTTGGTATTAACAGAAAAGACCCCAAATGGGTTTCAGGTGCGATGTCTTCAATTTAATTAGCCCTCTAACACACCATTGAGCAAATACAGAATTTTCTGGAAGACACTGAAAATCAAAATGAAGTTAGGACAGATCTCATTCTAAGGTAGCTGCTTCTCTTCTACTTCATACCCTTCTCCCCAGAGACTGCCCTGATAGACGCAGGAAGACAGAAAAAAAATGTGACCTACTTTGCTTTTCGGTCAGGATGCTAAAAGCAAACCCATCCGCTAGCCGGGGCACCAGAGAATATGGAGAGGGAGCTCACAGGGTCACTGTGGCCTTGGTTCCTGCCTGTATAAAATGAGCATGGTGGACAAGGGAGCCAGAGAAGCTCCCAGATGGAAGGACCTCAGGGCCCTCTGCTCTAAACCATCCTCCAACAGGAATCTTCTCTACAATAAGATCAAACGGGTTTCCAGGCAGGAATGGGAAATCCACTAGGTCCCTGCCAGTTCTACTATTAGTGGCCTGTATGTACTCTGCTCCTTTGTCTTTGGAAATCATACCTGCCCAGTACCTGGGACAAGCCTGCTTCAGGAAAAAAGGAAGGAAGGAAGAGGGAGGAGGAAGGAACCGAGGGAGGAAGCTAGGTCTCATTAACCACCAGTATGGTTCCTACCCTACAGACTGGCTTAAACAGTCCTTTAATTCTGGTTAGGTCTAGTCAGACTTTCTCCTCAGTCTTCATATAAGATGGGGACCCAAAATCATATTCTAAGAGTAAGCCAGGGGCACCGGAGGTAGCTGCTTTCTACACAGACTGCACCAATCTGTGCACTCATTCTACAGCCTCTCCACCTAGACCCTGCTCACTATCTCTAAACACCTTCTATAGCTGGGCTCTTACGAGTCAAGGGAATGTCTGCAAGGTCACTGGTTTTAGTTAACATCCTGTCACAGGCTTCCACTAACAAGACTCTTAATGTATTTTAATGGCATAATTTTACAAGCCCCCAGTGGCTTTTCAGAGAGGTTCTTCCAATGCACAGACCCCATAGGACATGGTCCCTAATCAATAAATGCAACACTTACAAATGATCCACATGTGAAAAGCTGGCCAGCTGACCACTCCCCCCCCCCACCTGGAGGAGTGCCCAATATTAGAACATTTATACTATGCGTTACTTACTTACATCCTTACAGGTTGGCCTGGGAACCAACCTCATCTATCAAATAAAGGTTTCTTAATGTTTTCTTCTGACAAGGACCCCTTTGGCAGTCTGAAACCTGGGGATCCCTTCTCTAAAACATGGATCTAAATGCATAAAATACATAGGATTATAAAGGCAGCTGATTCTATTGAAATAGTGATTCAAACAGATAAAAACACCAAGTCCACTGCCCCTGCCAGGCTGCCTGCTTCCAGCTTGAAATCTTAGGACTGAGTATAAGCAACCAGAGAACATGAAGTACTGGTCTGAATCCTGGGCCGGACCATGGAGACCCAGATGCAGGCTCTGACATGTCGTGCTGCGTGACCTCAGGCAAGTCACTGCTCCTTCCTTTTCTTATCTATAAAAAGGAGCATCACTGGGTTGAGCAGAGATAGATGTGTCAAGGGTCCCTTCTGAACCTCTGCTCACAGGACTACCTGGGCTGAATGGTACTGACTCCAGGGTGAGCTTTTATGGGGGAATGAGAACTTCCTAATGAGGAAAGTTTGGTAGGTTCATCACTGCTGGCACTCTGGGGAGTGAGGAGGTTTCCTATGTATTTTAATGTAAAACTAGAAAAGATCAGAAGCCAAGCTAGCAGCTGGGTACACACACTCCTCCCTTGCAGAACCAAAGAAATAGTCTTCAAGACACAGTTACGAGAACACCTACACCAGGCGTTCCCTATGCCCTCACAGGCAGGCCTGGAAACCAACTTCATCTATGAAATCAAGGGTTTCTTAACATTCTCTTCTGTCAAGGACCCAAACAAAGTAAAGATGGAACCTGATCAAAAACTGCAGAAGCCGACCTTCCCACTGTAAAACTCATAGGCAGCAGGACTCTCTGTCAGACTGATCAGACTGCCTGCCCCACTCCAATCACCAGCAGAACAACTCGACCTCAGCAGTGATGCATGTGGGAAGGGCAGGGAGGATCAGAAAATGGATAAGCTGAACAGGAGGCTTTGGCATTTCCACCTTGGTGGGCCAAAACGTGTCTGTAACGTTCGTGTTTAGAATCTTCTCTTTCTGGAAGTGGGGGGGAGCCGCCATGCTGCCCTGGAAAGGTGTCTGCAAGGCTGGGTGGGTCCTCTCTGGCAAGCCTCGGGTGATGCCCAGGCAGCAGCGTGGAGGCCTGTGCTCTCCCTGGGGGATGATGCACCTTCCCAACTGGGGTCTGCTCAAGCATGGACGGTTTTTCTCTCCATGTGTCCATTCCAGGCCTGTTCTGCTAGCATACAAACAAGTAGAACCCAAACCAACTGATGACTAGGTGTTACTTCTCTCCCTCTTTTGGTGGACACCATCCAGATGGCTGCCAAGTGGTCGCTCCTAACCCTGAGCCTGCCCGCCGGAGGGAGGCCAGCCCAACACCCACTGCCTCAGCGTCTGAATGAGCTCAGAGCTGAAAAGGCCCCGAGGAAGCACAGGATCAGAGGGTTCTAGCACTTGAACTGGGACCCAATCCCCACGTCTGACGATGAGGCTGAACGACGTGCCCGAGGTCACACGGGGACCACCGTCACAGGCGGTGCCTTCACCAAGAGCCAGTCCTCAGTCCCTACACTGCCAGTCTGATACCTGATCTTAAGGAGAAACAGGCCTAGAAAAAGGAAGATACTTGTCCAAGATCACAAAGGAGGCTTCAGCAGGACCTGAAGCCTCGGCTCCACCCACTAACCCAAGGTTAGCCTCCCTCTTAGGAATCAACTAGAAAAGATTTTCCTTCCAAAGAGAAAATACACTTTGCCCAGAGTGATGATACAAAAATACACTAAACATGAAAAGGAGATGCGTTTTTCCCAGGTAGAGTCCAACAGGCCAGTTGGTGACTGCTGTGAGGAAGCCCTTCAGAGAATTCCCCATGGCCTGGGGTCCTCTATCCACAGGACAGCAACTGCCCTGGAGTCCCCACCACTGGGACCTTTCCACCCTATGCTAATGGACTACTTAAGGCAGTTAAGGTTCATTCAAAGTGCATGGAGAAAAAGTAAAAACAGAACCAAGTAAACCTGAAACAAAGAAAACTCAAGCAGTACTAAATGCACGAGGAATTCTCTCCCCATCCAGCATTGCAAATGTGGAAAATCAGAAAACAAAAACAGGAGAGTGGTTTAGAGACCCAGTCCTACACACAGGGCATTTCTCTTTTGCAAAACAAAAAAACAAAAAAAAAAAAACCCAGCCCCCAATCTTCCTAGAACACAAAAGCTCCCAAGCATCAGCCAATTGGAACTGGGCTCTTTCACACACTAAAGCCTATATTTAGAAATCCTATAATTCATTTAAGGGGAAAAAAAAGGTAAAAGCACCATGCTTCCTCCCTTGAGGGAATCAATGCCCAAAATCCAAGTCCTGTCTTGGCTAGAATTTCCTTTGGTTGCTTGTGGGCCACCTGATGCCTGTTAGCAGTGGGCTGGGTCCCAGGAGGTCCAGCCTATCGGAAGAGTCTTTGCCTTAACTACTCTGGCAAGCTCTGAAAATATAGACATAGATCTTTTTTTCTCATCTATCACCCCCCCC
>NW_027186374.1:4093299-4111855 GCF_028583685.1 Petaurus breviceps papuanus | reverse complement strand
GAGAAGAAAAGATCTAGCAGGACAATAAAATAATCCTTTTTAAAACTTGTAAAGAGCCTAGAAGTCACTTGGCCATCCAAAAGACCAGGTTCTGGATGAGTGGACCAAGCTCTTTTGAGACCTTTTCCCAAAGCTCTGAGTCTACTGATGATGGGTGGGATGCCTTAAATCCCAGGCCCACCCCCACCCAGCATTTCCAATACTGTAAAAAGCAGAGGGAGGAAGGGGGATGGGGAACCCAGAATCAGAATTTCTGCTTAAAAAGAAAAGCCCCTGAAGGACACTGGAGTCATTGCCCTCCCCCTCCCCCCACCAGGGAACAAGTAACAGCCCAGGTGAATCAACAGGCTGCAGGTGCCAGAAGAAATAACTTTGAGTAATTACCCAGGATACCCCCCAACTCCCCTAGAAGGAGCAGGAGGGTCCAGGGAGTGCCCTGAGGCAGAGGGTGCAAAGGTTTTGACCAGTCTGGCTCCAGGCAAGATGAAGAGGTGCTGGTTCCACTGAGGCACCCTAACTGAACAAGGGGAAGAGACCCCTTAGATCAGGGGAGTGACCAGGGCTGGGTCAGGCTGAGGGTCGTCTATCTGTCCTTGGAGCCAAGTTTCTCAATGAGCTCCTGAAGAGGGGCCAGTTCACGTCGGTCAATCAGATTGAACTCCTGGAGGGGAGAAGAGGAGATGAAAGAGGAGAGAGAGAAGAAAGAGGGGACAGGAGAGAAAGAGGAAAAGGGAGAGGGAGGAGAAGGGGACAGGGGAGAAGGGAAAGAAAGAGGAAAGAGGGGAGAGGGAGAGAGAGCCACCAAATCAGTCCACAATTCAACCTTATCAATCACTCCCTCCAAGGACAAACATTTAATAAACACCATATAAGCTGTAGATGGAGACCAGGGCTAGGTGGTCATTGGCAGAGGGAGCTGCTGGATGTGGAGGTCCCCTCCCCCAATGTAGGTCAGTGTCTTCTCTATTTGCACACTGACTTAGAGCAGCTAGGGGGTGCCACAAGGCAGAGAGCACTGGGCCTGGAGTTAGGAAGACCTGAGTTCAAATCCTACCTCAAATACATGCTAGCTAGGTGACCCTGGGTCAGGGGGGGACTAACAGTCTGATCCCCAGAGCTGCCAAGGGCCTTGGGTCAGAAGGTATCAGAAGTGGGACTGAACCCTGGGGCTTCTTGGCCCACCTCCCACTCTCCCCCTCAGTTAGGAATAACAACAGATCCTTCTGGAGGGTTCCAGATCCCTGTAGGACAGTCTAGTTCAGTCCCTTGAAGAGAGTGGAGGCTTCCCAATTTACAGGGGTCATTACCTGAGGGCATAAAAGGCCTGCCCATCTGCCACCCACCTGCTGCTTCCGTGTTTAATGCTGGGAGGCGGTGGGGGTGGAGCCCAGAGGATCTTGGCCTCAGTCTGGTGACACCTGTGGGCCAACCCCTTCAAGGCCAAGGAATCAAGTGCCTTGAAATGTAGCCTTCACAATATATTTTTTAAAGTTCATGGACCCCAGGTTACTTAGCCTCTAGACAGAGAAGCTTGATACCCACACTGGTGAAGGGTGTTTCCTCGTCTACGAATCCCCACATAAACGCAACTACAGTCCAATCCCTACCCATATCTGTGTGTAAAGAGGACGTGTGGGTGCTTTAGCCTGGATGAAATTCTGTGTGCACAGCAGGGAGAGAGGAGTCCTGGCTCTGGGGTAGGAAGAGAGGCCTGGGTTCAAATCCCACACTTTCCAAATGGATGCCCAGCACCACACCCACACCCACATTTTAAACATGGCGAGCTTCATCCCTGCATGACAACCGGCACTCCTGGAATCCTAGCTTTGGGGGTGGAAGAGGAAACTCAGGCCCAGAGAGTACAGGAGGATCGAGCCTTCCTCAGGGAGCCCTCTGGCCCACTGCCCTCCCTCTGGGGGCCAACGCACCTGCACAAAGAAGATGAAGTGCTTGAAGGAGGTGTTGAGATGTGCTTCCTCCTGCAGCTGCATCACAGCGTCAAAGTGCTGGTAGTAGATGTGCGCGTAGACCCGGAACAGGCGCTTCAGGATGGTCTTGGCCACCGACATGAAGTTCTTGGGGAACGGGACCCCTGGGGGCAGAAGCCCACCCAAGTCAGCTGGTCAGTCAGCTGTGGACATGGTCGGGCCTCCGCCCTCCCTAAAGGAGCCTCCCACGGAGGGACCCCTGGGGCAGAAGCCCACCCGAGTCAGCCGGTCAGTCAGCTGTGGACACGGTCGGGCCTCTGCCCTCCCTAAAGGAGCCTCCCACGGAAGGACCCCTGAGGCAGAAGCCCACCCGAGTCAGCCGGTCAGTCAGCTGTGGACACGGTCAGGCCTCCGCCCTCCCTAAAGGAGCCTCCCATGGAGGGAGCCCTGCTGTTTGCTCATAATGAGCTTGGGGGGCACGGGAAGAGAGCGAGGCCGATGGTGAAGCAGAGACAGGCTGGGGAAGCCACGGGAGGCCACAGAGTCTATTTCAGGACAGGTCAACACTTATCGAGCCCCTACTTTTCATCCCTAAGCCAGGCCCTGTGCTTGGCACCAGACCGATTCTGCTTAACTGTCCACAAGGGAGGACTGCTGTGCTGGGGAGGGGAGCTGGAGGTGTGACAACGTTGTGAAGGGAGACTGTCCCCAGTGTTCTGGGCCAACGTAATGACCAGGTGCAGCCCCCAAGAAAAGACATGGAGATGTACCTCATCCTCCCCGCCTGGCAGGGGGAGAGGCAGGGAGCTTATGGGTGCAGAGCATGGCACAGGCTTCAGCTTGCCCATGTGCAAATGTGTTTGGCTGAACTATTTTTATTCTTTGTTACAAGGAAAGGTTTGCGGGGAGGGAGAGGAGGTTCGGTCAAAGAGTAAAATGAAGGTGAAAATAAGAGCTTCTAATATATATATATGTATATATATATATTTTTTTAAAAAATTTTTTTGGGAGGGAAACTGGGTTTAAGTAACGTGCCCAAGGTCACACGGCTAGGTTTTTGTTTGTTTGTGTGTGCTAAGTGTCTGAGGCAGGTTCTGAACTCAGGTCCTCCTGACTCCAGGGCCAGCAATCTACTCACTGCACCACCTTGCCGCCCCTCTAATATATTTTTAAAAAGAAAAAACAGCAAATAACTTTTTCTTTAAAGAAAGTGTCCCTTTGAAAGCAACAGATTCCAATATTTCGAAGAGAAGCCACTTTATACTTCACAGATCTGGGGGAGTGTAGATGGAGTGTCCCTGGAGTTCCTACGAGGTGAATCTTCAGGACAGAACAAAAGCTGATGGCTTTCACAGGGACTCCATGGAGGCTGAGCCAACATCTGTCAGTCTCTTTCATTCTTTCACTGATTCCTGAGCTCACTCATTCACTACTTGCTGAGGGCTCCTCACAGCACAGTGACTACAGATCCAGTCTGTCTCCTTCCTCAAGAAGCCCCAATGAGCAAGCCCCTCTTAAGGGTTTCTCATGGGAAAGGCCCTATGTGGTCTTCAGTCAGTCAGCCAACAAGCATTTACTTGGCAAAGGATGTGCCAAGCCTGGGCTTGAAGATCCAACAGGTGAGAGAAGTCAACTGAGGCTAACAAGGTAGGAATGGGTATAGGAGGGGCTTCCTGTGGGGCATGGGCCAAGACACAGAGGGAAAGGAGCTCCATTGGGCTTGAGGTCACCAAGTCCAAACCCCCCTCATTTTACAGACATGGAAACTGAGGCCTTCCTTGTCAAAAGTTTTGGAAGTGGCTATTCCCACGGCCAGGATTCAAAGGCAGGGCTCCTTCCCCTCCTAAGATCGCACACTGCCTCTCTAGGGAAGGACCATCCCCTCCATCTTTGTTTTTCCCCCCCAGAGCCAGGCACACAGTAAAGCTGTAGACATGTTGGCTGAACATTTAAGACAAATGCCACTGGGAAATGTATTGTGTATGGATGAAAAGTCATATTAAAGGAAAAAAAATGCCTGTGACTCTCAGGATGAATCTGTGGAGAGGGCAAGGAGGTCTATGAAATAGGAAGAGGCCATGAGTCCAGGCACAATGAGCTCCAGAGTGGGAGGCAGAAAGCCCTGGGTTCTAATCTTACCTCGGACACTGAACGAGGGTGCAACCCTTGCACAGTGGCCAGGCTGACTGGCTCTCCTTCATCACTGGAAAAAGGTCTTGGGTTCTTTGGGGACCCTCTCACTCACCGATCTTAGATGGGAAAAGTGTCTCATCATCCAGCTGGTCCTGGACCCACGTCATCAGGTAGTCGATGTACTTGGGAGCGGAACACTTAACTGGCTTCTTGATGTTGGTGCCATCAGCCCAGTGGTACTCATACCTGCAGGAGAGCTGCTTCAATGAGAAGGCAAGAAAGCCTTCCCTCCCCAGTCAACTTGATTTAACCCGATTCAACATTCATGAAGCACCTACAATGTGCCAGCTACTGCTGATACAAAGACCCTTTAAAAAGGGAAGTGATGTCTGTCCTCAGGGAGCTTACATCTGAAAGCAGAATCATTCTGAACCAACTGGGTACAGGGGCCAGCTAGTCTCCGCTTCAGTCTAGGGTGGGAAGAGCCCCTGGAGCTAGTCCAGTTTCCCCCTCCCCCACCCTCACAAATGCCCTTACCCCAGAGCCATTTGCATAGGACCCTGGAACCCAGACACTGGAGAAGTACAAGAAATGATGCACAGATCCATTGAGAGCCCCTTTAAAAGGCACAGCAGCTCATATCTATCATCCAATCAACAAGCATTTATGAAGAACATTATGTGCTAGAGGCTGAGATGACAAAAAACCAAAGTGAAAGTGCCTCATTCAGCCAGGGAAGATGACACAGTCACACACGCGTATGTACAGAACAAAGACTTGGCTTTACATGTGCTGATTTTCTTAACCATCCTGGGAGGAGATGCTCTTATTATCCCCATTTTCCAGATGGGGAAACGGAGACTCAAGAGGTGAAGTGATTTGACCAGGTCACACAACTGCTAAGTGTCTGAGGGGAGGACCTGAGCTCAGGTTTGCTGGACTCCCAGGACAGCCATGGGTCGCCTCTCTCTACTCTTCAGTTAACACTTTTACATAGAGAAGCTTTTAAAAAATGTCTATTTTTATTCTAAACTTCACACCAAATAAGACTATATGCAGGCTGTTCACCTAAGAGCACTTGTCCTGATCACCTGCGGCACCCTTCCCCATTACTTCTTATTTATTTGGTATACACTTGTATCTGTACAATGACTTCTCTATAGAATGGAAGCTGCTTGAGGGCAGGAGATTGATTCCACTTTGTTACTGTATTCCCAGAGCCCACTACATTTCATTGGCATCAATGAGAATGTGAAATGCGCCAAGAGGCTGCCGAGGAGATGTTTCTGAGCCCACAGGCACAGAGAGGGTGGAACAAATGGGCACAGACCTCTCTGGGCAATGCTTGGAGTGTGTCTATAAGTCACCTAACAAACATGGGGCCCTGGGGAGCGCCTCTTACCTGGGGCCTGCAGACATCACTGGGCAGCTTGCTTCAGTGCAAAATTCGGTGATTGTCCCATAGAGCATATTGATCTGGTTAAAGAAATCCACGGCTATGGAGAAAGAACAAAAGTCCTGCTTTAAATGGTGGCCATGCTTCCTTTATTATTACCTGTGTGACTCACTTAATTGCTTTGGGGCCTCAGTTTTCTCATCTGTCCCATGGGAATAACAGTAACAGTAAATTGGCATAGTGGATGGAGAGCTGGCTTAGGAAGAGCTGGGTTCGGTTCCTAGCTCTGTGACCCTGGGCATGTCACCTGAGAGGGTCACACAGCCAGTGTGTCTGGGGCAGGATGTCCCTGAAAAGTCCATGCTGAAGACACAGAGAGAGCACTGTACAAACCCAGAGGCGCTTCATAACGTCAGCTGTTGTGATCACTGTTCTCTTACAGAACCCTGCCTACCTCCCATCCTTTCACCAATAAGTGCTTATAAGCACCTAATGTGTGTCAGGGACTTTGCTTGTGCTGGAAACCCAAGGAAGAATGAAACAGCCCCTGTGCTCAAGGAGCTTACATTCTACATGGGTAGGTCTCTTAAGGGCATCTGTAAAACGAGGGAGTTGGACTCAGTGGCCTCTCAGGCCCAACCCAGCTATAAATTCATGGCCTTGCGTACATGTACAAGTACATCCAGGTATATCCAGAATAAAAACAGACAGACAAGAGGCACACGGCCCACCAGCATGACCCATGGGGGCCCCAAGCACAAAGCAGACCTGAGGAAGGAGGAGGTGCTCCGTGGTGAAAAAGGGAAGGCTCATGCCCAGAAGGGCTCAGTGCCAGAGGATGATTCCACCAAAACAAACAAACCCACAGCCCTCCATGACAAGCAGAGTGAACCAAGGCTCTGGAGTGATGCCTCTGCCCCCTTGGGGAAGGTCAGCACAGGGGGTGCCTGCACAGAGCTCCCTCTGCCGGTGCCAGCAGCACAACCTGTAATCTGGGAGTGTGGCTGAAAGCCCAGAGGGAGACGTGGTGACTCGCCCTGGCTCAAACAGCTAATGCCTCTGAGGCAGAACTCGAACCCAGGGCTTTCAGGACTGAAGGCTGACTTTCTGATATGCCATGGCACCTCTCCATTTCAAAATTAAAATGAACATTTTTAACAGAAATAAAGAGTAATAGCAAATGTTATTTGGCACCATTTTACAGAGAAGGAATCAGCAGGCAAAGGGACTTGCCCAGGGTTATACAGCCAGTAATTAGCAGGCCTCAATTGTGCTCAAGAACTTTCAGTGGCTCCATTATGCCTTGAGAATAAAGTGCAAGCCCAGACTTTGCTGCAAAGCCCTTCCCAGCGGTGGTTCTTCCATGGCCAAACTGGTTGTCCCATCTCTGACCTCGGCCTTTGCCCAGGCTGTGTCCCATGCTCCAACTGCTGGCCCTCCTCACCATTCCTAAGGCTCATCTCTGATGCCACCTCTTTCAGGAAGCCTTTCTTGATCTCACCGGGTTGTTAGTGTTCTCTCTCCTCTCACATGGGGCAGCTAGGGGGTGCCACAGTGACAGAGTACCAGGCCTGGAGTCAGGAAGACTCATTTTCCCAAGTTCAAATCCAGCCTCAGACACTTACTAACTAGGTGGCCCTGGGCAAGTCACGTTGTTTGCCTCAGTTCCCCCATCCATAAAATGAGCTGGAGAATAGGGTTATATCCCAAAGAGATCATAGAAATGGGAGAAAGACCCATATGTACGAAAAGGTTTATAGCAGCTCTTTTTGTGTTGGCAAAGAATTGGAAATTAAGGGGGTGCTCATCAATTGGGGAATGGCTGAACAAGTTGTGGTATATGCGTGTTATAGAATACTATTGTGCTATAAGAAACAAGGAGCAGACGGTCTTCATATTTACCTGGAGAGGCTTAAAAGAACTGATGCTGAGTGAAAAGAGTAGAACCAGGAGAAATTTGTACACAATTACAGACACAATGTATGTGTGATGACCAACTTTGATAGACTGGACTCTTCTCAGCAATGCAGTGATATAAGTCAATCCCAAAAGACTCATGATGGAGAGAAAAATGTGCATCCAGAGAAAGAACTAGAAAGAACTAAGTTTATATCCAGGTGGAAGCAAAATACCTGATCTTTTTCGTTCTCTTATTTGGTTTTATGTCCTCTTTACCATTTTTCATTCCAGCTGGTACAATCCATCCTTATAACCTGACTAATGTATAATGTGAAAGTATTTACAGATCCTATACTTGATTATAAGCCGCCATGGGGGGGAGGGGAACAAAATGTGAAATTCAAGGAATTGTGGAATTGAATCCTGTAAACTAAAAGGAAACAAACAAATTAATAAAAAATAAAAATAAAAAAAATAAAATGAGCTAGAGAAGGAAATGGCAAACCACTCCAGTATCTTTGCCAAGAAAACCCCAGATGGGGTCACGGAGTCAGACAAAACTGAAAAATGAAAGTCCTCTCCTGTTAAGTAAGCTCTGCCACTTCTCTGTTCACAGGGGAATGGAAGCTTTCTGAGGGCAGAGGCTGCTGCTTGTGTCCCTCATCTCCCACAGCCCGGTCTGGTGTCCTGCACAGCAGTTCCCATTCACTGCCTGGCAGCCTCAAGCCCACCTCCCCCCACCCCTGGCAGCAGAGGTGGGGGCACCAAACTCTGCCCTGCTTTCCTTCTTAGGGCAGAGGCTCTGCACGTCCTGCTCAGGGGCCTTCCAGCTGAGATCCCATGGTCTTGTAGTTTGAGAAATCCCTCCACTAATGCTGATCACAACCCATCTACACCTCTTAAGACCTCCCAGAAGAGGAAATTTCTCTACTAGTGCAGGAGACTTCGGCCTCAGAGAGGGCTGCCCAGAGCACCTCAGTCACATAGTCACAGCCCTCGCAGGGCAGGTCTAGGGTTATTTCCCATTTTATAGGTGTGAAAACTAAGACTCAAAGTTCAAGTGACTTTTCCAGGGTCACAGGGCGATTAAGTGTCAAAGGCAGGCTATGAATGCGGGTTTACCTAGATTCCTCTCCCAGGATTGTTTCACTCTTATCTTTGCACCCCCAGGGCCTACGCACTGGTTGGCACATAGTAGGGGCTTAATGATGGCTTTCTGGTTGACGGCTGACCACCAGAAAGCATTTTTCAAACACGCCTTAGTTAGTAAAAAGTTGTCTACATGTTCAGGGCTGGTTAGAGCTGGAGCCAGGATTAGATTCAGGCCTCCTGCCTCTGAAGGAAGCCCTGCTCTCCATCAGCGAGGGGCAAAGGAGAGAGCCATAGCTTGGGATCTGCAGGTGAAGAGCTCAAACAATGCACCCAGTAAAACAAAGCAAGGTCCCCTGGGCCACATGCCGGAGGGGAAGAAGGAAGGAAGGATCCAACTTAGGGCTGAGGCGGAAGGAACAGGCTAACTACCCACTTTCCAGGGCCACAAAGCCAAGGCAGAGCCAGAGGCCTTTCCCCAAATCTGATTATCAGGCCAGGCCACTCCTGGGCAGGACCCCGTACCTCTCTCCCCTCCCAATCTGGCTCCCTCCGGCCTCCCAGAATCAGTCCACAGTACTCTCCCTTATACGTTCTCGACTCCAACCAAAGCTGATTCCTGTATCCAACAATGCATGTCCCATGCCCAAGTCTTTGCACAGGCTGTACCTGTGTTATTTGTGCCTGGAACACAATCTCTCCTCACCCCTAGCTCTCAGAATCCCACGGTCCACCTTAAACACGAGGTCTTTCCCATCCCGCCCCTGTGACTTGGCATTTACTTCTGCGTGTACAGTCTGTAAGGCCCCCCCCAGCACAGATTCTGGGGCACAGCAATAAGCACTGATAAATAGCTTCATCAACACTTGCTGATCGACTGCTTGAGGACAGAAGAGGCAGGAAGAGCTGGCTTCGCTTAGAAAGGCCCTCCACCCACTCAGCTAAAGGAAGACCAAAACCGAGGGCTTCCCCAATCTAGGAAGCCCCCTCCACCTCCACCCAGGCCTGCACTGGAGCATCTCCTCTGGCCCCCAGGAAGGAGCCTTCCTGAGCTGGCCAGGCCAGGGAGGGCCTTTGGGTCCCGGAGTGGCAGTCTTCTCACCCCAGCCTCTGCTGTACTGGCATGGGCACCACACTGGGGGCTGGGAGACCGGGGCTCCAAAGCTTGTCTCCTCCCCTCTAGACATCAGCATCTTCATCTACACAAAGACAGGGTGGACCTGATAAAGTCTATGATCCTGCCACCAAAACCCTGGGCACATGATTCTCTTCTGGGCCTCAGTTTCTCCATCTGCAACCCCGTGATTCCTCTGAGGTACCTGCAAACCCTAGATTCAAGGCCCATCCCTATGAGCTCCCTTCTAACAGCAAGGAAGGCACAAGCGGGCAGTGACCCAGGAGGGTACATGACATGGCGAGTCACTGCTCATCTATCTCGGCCGGCTCAGTCAGGGGCTGAGGGAAGTCCCCAGCGGCCAATCATCGGGGGAAGGTGGAGGAAGCCAGGACCAGGGGGAAACTCGGGAGGGAGCTGCTGTCTCTCTGCGCCTCCCCAGGAGGGGGCTTCTCCAGGAATCATCAAAGGAAAAAGAGGCAAATAGCGGAGGCAGCTGCTGTCCACTGGCCTGCCGGCTTCCCAGAGCATCTAATGGACGGCACTTTCCTTTTCATCAGTCAAGTCTCTTTCTGGCCTTTTTACACTTGACTGCTTTCCACATGCACTGTGATCCAGGGCCACTGGCATGCTTGCTGCTGTCACTCCCATCCCCCACCTCCAGGCCTTTGTCCTGTCTGTCCCCCATGCCTGGAGGGCTTTCCCTCTTCACCTCTACCTCCTGACTTCCTTCAAGAGTCGTCTCAGATCCCACTTTCTGCAGGAAGCCTTTCCTCTCCCCTCTCCCCAAGTGTCTTCCCTCTGGAATTTCCTTCCATTCACACCCTCTATTTTGTTGGGACCAGCTGTTTTCGGGTTGTCTCCTCCAGGAGAATGAGAGCCAACATTACAGAGAGAAGGAACTTAGAAAACAGTGCCAGGGATTATGGTGTTCTGGGTGAGACTCCCCAGGGCACAGGTGGCCTAAGTGACCTGAAGGAAGGGGCATCAAAGAGGATGATAAGATTTAGAAAGCAAACAGCTGGGCCCAAAGATGGCTCCAGGAAGACGGTTCTAGACTCAGCTCAAAGAGAAGAATGAGATCTGGTCTAGGGAGGCACCTGCCTCCACAGACCTCCCAAGTCAAAGGCCACGACATCTGAAGAGGAGGTGGTGGCCCAGGGAGTCACCGGAGGCAGGAGAGGAGCTAGTCAGAAAATGGCCAGGCCCGAGTCCACCAGCAAACACCAAAGCACAGGGTCCAAGAGTGGTGAGCTAACAGAGGACTCAAGGAACCTCTGAGGTCAAGTCCCGCCAGAGACTGGCTCTGGGGCCAGCCTCCAGACAGGGGTCCTGGGACTCAGAACTGCCCCATGTCATTCCAAAGGCACAGGATGGGTCAAAGAGGGTGAAGAGGCTGGGTGACCCGGCACCTGAGACCCACGAGCAAATGCTGGAACCACAGCATTGAGGGGGACATTGACAGAAGCAGAAAAAGAAAGACCAGTGCACCACAGAGACCCCCCAACCCCCCCAAGAGCCAAACATGGCCCCTTCCCCCACGGGGGTGGGGGGGCCTGGGATGGGAGCTCCGCATGTCACATTTCTTTGACGTTCCCATTGGCTCTGCTGGGGTTTCCTCTTCCTCTTTTTCTTTAAAGAAAACCTTATTTGTTATAAGCAATGGCTTTCTGGAAGCCAGAGGGGAGGGATATTTAGCAAATGTAAAAACAAGCAAATCAAGAAAGTGTATTAAGGAAAACAGAAGGCCCACCCCAGAGCCCAGGATCTACCACAAATGTGAGCACAAGGAGGGAATGCTGGACCCTGGGAGGCAGCTCCCAGGTCGGCCTGGGCCCGATGCCCCAGTAGGAGAGGCTGTGATTGTCCAGATGCCGCCAGAGCCATCTCTGCAAAACCAGATCAGGGACAAGTTCCTGGCTTGCTTTAATGGCCTCGGCCTTCTATGACATGGGGAGAGAGCTGGAGGAACCTCCGCAGGAGGAACCAGGAGAAACTCGGGGAGTGACCCTGGTGCGTCAGAGTGCGTGACCCAGCAGAGGAAGGCCAGGCTTAGGGGGTGGGGACCCTGAGATCTGGGGAAAGACGAGGAGCCAGGTCAGCCCAGGAGGGGCAGAATCTTTCCAGGAGATTCTGCAGACACAAACGACGGCAAGGAGAGGAAATGGGGCACCTGCCGAAAGCACTCAACATCAGTGACCCACGGAAGCAAGGGGAGCTGGTGGAGGGGCCTGGGCAGACCAGGGAGGACAGCAAGTGCATCAGGGCACAACAGTGACAGAGAGGATGAGACCTCAGGAGTCCCTGGGGGCAGAAGTCCCAGATGGGGGTGAACCCGGGAGACTGGGACAGGGAGCAAAACGTCCAGTATAGGAGGCAGCCGGGGGGCTAGTGCACTGGGCCTAGATTCAAGAAGACCACAGTTCAAATCCTGCTGCAGATAGTGACTAGATGTGTTACCCAGGCCAAGTCATTAAACTTGTCTGAATCTAGCTTCCTCATCTGTCCGATAAGCGTGATCACTGAATCCACAAGAATTTCAGAGGCTGCTACAAGCCAGACCCCGTGCTCAAGACAAATACAAGGGAGGAAGGGTGGGCAGCACTCCCGCCACAAGGCAGAGTGCGGCACTCTGCAGCCACGGGCACAAAGACTGCCTCCTCACGCCTGGTTACCTGCATGTGGTCTCCCCAGCAGAACGAGCGTAAGGACCCTTTCTTTTGTTTCCTCAGTGCTCAGCAGTGCCCGGCACACAGTAGGTGCCTAATTAGTGTTAGCTGCATGACTGGCTAACACAATCATGACTCTGTACACAACAGTAAAGTCACAGACCACAACAGAGTCAAGTCGGGCAAGGGACACGAGGGATCAGGAATGGGTGCGCAGCCCTCGTCCTCCATCTACCAAAGGGGCGGAGAGAGTCAGGGTTCCCAGGCCAGGGCCTGGAGCAAACAAGGCTGCAGCCAGATGACCAAGGCATCCCCCACGGCAGCACCGGCTTGCTCGGTGACCAGGCCCCGGGGCAGCCGAGTCACTGCAGGCTCAGGAAAACAAGGAAAGGCTGACTCACAGAACTTTCCTGGCAAATGCCATGGCGTGGGTGCCAGCAGGCCTGCCCGTGACAGTCAGTGACTGGACAGGGGCCAGTCCCCACAGCAATGAGGGCTGCTGGCTCACCCCCGCCTACCCCCGGAGAACAGAAGCCCCTGGAGGGTGGGGGTAGCTTTGCTTTGTTCATGTGTCCCCCGGGGTCTAGAACAGCACCTGGAACGTAGCCGGTACCCTCAAACACTTGCTGATCCATGAATGGAGCTTTTCGGAGCCTCTAAGCTGGAGCTGAAGCAGTGCTCAGAGAGGAGGGTGAACAAGGAAATCAAGGCCCCCAGAGACTCAGGGATCTGCCCAAGGTCAGTCAGAAACCAGGCCGTAGTGAGCACCTACTGTGTGCTAGGGGCTGTGCTGAGCACATATGCAAACCACCAGGTCCCTGCTAGGCCGCCAGGCAGCTGGGCTGGGGGCGTCCCCCAGGTCCTCCTGGGGCTGAGGCCAAGGCTCTGCTCAGACAACAGAAAAAAGAAATCAGATCACCTTGCTGGCGAGCCTGGGCTCTGGAGGGCTCCAGCACCTGTCTCCCGGCTCTGACTTTCCAAAGGGGGGAACAAGCTGTCCCTCCCTGCAAGTTTATGGAGGCGGGGCTGCTGGGCTGGAAGGGGCCTGGAAGGAGCCTGCCCAAGGCCTGACAGTAAGTGTGGGGGCAGAGGGGCATCCAGGGCTCTTACCACTACACCAGGATCCCCAAGCACAGAGGAGACAACCACCTGTCAGTGCCCGGGAGAGCAGTCCACGGAGCGCAACTGACCACGGAGCACAACTGACCACGGAGCGCAACTGACCACGGAGCGCAACTGACCACAGAGCGCAACTGCTACAGAAACGGGAAGACTCCCGCGGGTCACAGAACCAGAGCCTGAGAGCCAGAAGGGACCACAGGCATCTCACTACCAAGTGCTGTCGATGGGCCAGACCTGGGCCAGGTGTTGGGACACCAGGAGGGAGGGCCCATGTACGTGCGCTGAACATCTAGGTGCAGGTCTGTGTGTACACGCGGTCACACGTGTGCACATGTGTGTATGCTTACACATGCATATACCCCCCCATACATATACACACATATGTACACAATACACACCACGGGTCTACAAAAGACACAAGGCAGCCTTTGAAGGGAAGGGGCACGAGTGTCCGGGGCTGGGCCAGGCCAGGCCTCCTGCAGAAGGGGGTGCTTGAGCAGAGGCATGCTAAGGGCCCAATGTCCAGAGACGGTGAATCCTGGCCCAAAGGGCATGTACTGCAGAGGCTTAGCCACGGGAGATGGAGGAACAGGCCACGTGGCCAGGACGGCTGGGCCACAGAAGGGGAGATGGGAAACCAGGACTAAGGGGCCTGCAGAGACGGGAAGGAGCCACGTTGTGAAAGTGGGGATGGCCAGGGTCAGAGGCTGCAGAGAAGCCGGAGAAAAGGCCATGAGCCTGGGAGGCTGTATCTCCAGGGCTCAGGAGAGAACCTGGCAAATAATAGGCTCTTAACAAATGCCTGGTGAACTGAATTAATTAAAAAGCGCCGTATCAGTCATGGAGAGAGAAGGTAAAAAATCAGGTCATTTCTTTCCTAGAGAAAATGACGATGATGTTTGTGGAGTCCTGGATTCTGTCTGCTCCAGGGCCAAAGTCCTGCAGGGCTGGACCCAGCTCCCTCTGGAGGCTGATCTCGCCTGTCCTCCCAGCGTCCCCCTCCCTTCTCGCTGGTACAGGAGAACGCAGCCAGGACCCAGCTGCTGCCCCGCCGGGAGGACCGACAATTTCTGCTAACACTTCTCTTTTCATTTCCTCAAACATCTGGAAAAGCCAGAGCTGGGTATGATGTAAGGATTCACACGCCACTGAATAGAGCCAGAGGAAACCACGGCGAGTGGGCCCACAGCAAATGCCTGTCATCTCCTTTCTGCCAGGCCCTTTTCCCCCGCTGGGCCCTCCCACTCTCCCCAGCTGCTGCTTCTCTCTTATTCTCCTCCCCTGGCCCTCTTCCCCAGGACCCTCGAAGCTGAGCACCTTGCCTCAAACCTGGACCATGCCTCCAGGGCTGCCTTTCCCCTCCTATCACTCAGGGCCTGGTGGACCTCTTTGCCAAGCCTGCCCCCAAATCTCCTCCTTCCCATCTTCTCCAGCAGGCTGTCTCCCTGTGAACCCCAAGATGCACTAACTTCATTCTGCTGCTGCTGCCTCCTTCCCAGCTTTTCTGATTGTAAGGGGGCAGACTCACTAGGGGGGCCCTTTTGTGTCCTTGCCCCTGGGTGCCCAGAAACCACCCAGACTCTTTGACATGAGTAAGGTGGCAAGTCACTGACTCTATGCCTCCTTGTGTCATGAGGTCCACCAGGCCTGACTCTCCAAAGCTCAGACACTGTCATCTGATCTGCTGATGCACTTCAAGGGCCCCTGGGCCTTGCCACCCACCCCACAGCTGCCCCCTCAGGCTTTCCAGGCCCTTCCATGAGCCTGAAGTTTTATGTGCCATCTCTATGAAACAGAGTGTGAGTTCCATGAGGATAGGAACTGTGTCACCTTTTCCATTTATTCTCAATTCTCAGCACAGATCTTGGCAAATATTAAGCACTTCAGAAAGGCCTTTTCAGGCTATAAAACTGTGTATACCCTTTGACCCAGCAATACCACTTCTAGGGCAGTATCCCAAAGAGATCACACAAATGGGAAAAGGACCCACACGTACAAAAATATTGATAGCAGCTCTTTTCATGGTGGCAAAGAACTGGAAACTGAAGGGATGCCCAGCCACTGGGGGCTGGCTGAACAAGCTGTGGTAATGGGATAGTGCTGTGCTCTAAGAAATGGTGAGCAGGCAGACCAGAGAAACCTGGAAAGGCTTCCACGAACTGATGCCGAGTGAGGGGTGCAGACCCAGGAGAGCACTGTACAGCACACTTACTCCCTTCAAAGTCCAGTGCAATCACTGACTTTCATAGACTGGGCTCTCCTCAGCAACGCAAGGTTCTAAGACCATCCCAAAAGACTCATGTGGAAATGCCGTCCACATCCAGACAAACAGCTGTGGAGTCTGAAGGCAGAGCAAAGCAGGCGATCGGCCTGCTCTCTTTTTTGTTCTGTTTCTTTCCATTGGTTATAATTCTTTACAAAATGACTAATGTGCAAATATGCTTAATACGAATGTGTATGTAGAGCCTGTATCAGACTGCACACCATCTTGGGGAGGGGGAGAGAATCTGGAACTCAAAAGCTTGTGGGACTGAATGCTGTAAACTAAAAATAAATAAATAAACTAAAAAAACAAGCCTTTTCCCTCATTTCTTCTTGAGTTCTCTGCAGTCTCGGACTCTCCTCCTCAGTCCCCTCTTCTCCCCAGGTTTTCAGGACCCTCCCTTCCCCATTCTCCTCTTCCCTCTCAGACCACTCCTTCTGTCTCCTCTGCTGGGTGCTCCTCCAGATCACGCCTCCTAACCACAGGTGCCCCTCAGGACTCTGCCCGAGGCCTCTGCTCTGCCCTCTGCACTATTTCCCTTGTGGGCTCATCAGCTCCCAGCCATGAAATGACCATCTCTGTGCTGATGATGTCCCAGTCTACCTCTCTGCCCCAACCTCTCCATTGAGTCCCAACGGCTCTTCTCTAAGTGCCTCTCAGCCATCTCCAAACGGAGGTCCGGTAAATATTTTAAATTCAATGCATCCAAAACAAAACTCATTATCTTTCCCCCTAAACCCCTCCTCCATCTCCATCTTCCCTGCAACTGTGGAGCGCACCCCCTCCTTCCAGTCCCTCAGACTCCCAGCTCAGACTCTCAGCTGATCTCATCAGGTCTCACCTCTTGTGCTTTAAGAACAAAGGGCAGCCCCGCCATGGGGCAAGGACTTACTGTTAACGGCGATCCACTCATTGAGGTCCTCGCCTTCGGGCAGCATGACGGCCTGCCGCAGGTTCCCACTTCCCAGAGTGGCTTCCGCGTGCTTGAGGAGCTCATACTGATGGGAGCCTTCCGGAATGTTCTTCTTGGGCTTGAAGGTCTTAGAGGACCGGCTACTACTGTAAGGGGGAGGAGAGGGATGTATGGTAAATACCCTGGCAGGCTAGGCTGGTGCCTGGGCACAGGAAGTGCTTCACCCACCCTCCTGGAGCTGGAAGGGAACCCAGGGCCCACCTGGCCTAACCTCTACCAGTTCACAAAGAATGCTAGCCTGGAGCCAGAAAGATCGGAGTTCAAATCCAGCTTCAAATGCTAACTAGCTGGGAACCTTGGCCAAGTCAATTCACCTCTGCCTGCCTTGGTTTCCTCGTCCATAAAATGGGGATAACAGTACTGCCGTATTTGTATCCTTAGGGCTGAGCATTTAATAAATACCTGTCTTGTCTTGGGGCGGCTAGGTGGGGTAATGGACAGAGCACCAGCCCCGGAGTCTGCAGGACCAGGAGTTTTGTGACCCTGGACAAGTCACTTACGCCCCCAACTGCCTCCAAAAACAAAATACTTGTTTCCTTCCTGTGTCTCAGAGCTGTGGTGAAGATCAAAGGAGATGATATTTGTAAAGGGCTCAGCAAATCTTAAACAGCTAAACGAGTGTGGCTACGATTGGTGCTGTTGTTATGAAGATGATGAGAAAGAAGCCCAGATGGGAAGCCTGGGATTAGGTCTGGAGCTCCGAGGGGTGGCAGGGCCCTTTTAGTCCAAGCCTCTCCTTTCATATACGAGGAAACTGAGGCACAGAAAGCCTGTGACTGAGCCAAAGGCACACACCTAGCAAGTGTGGAGGCAGGATCTGAATGCAGGTCCTCTGATGCCCCCACTTGACCTTTTCACATAGAGATGAGGCATCTCTGTGCTCATTCCCCTCCTGGGGCTCCTAGACAGAAAGGACATTTTGCTTGACTAGGTTTTGTTGAGAGAGAGAGACTTTACGAGGAGGAGAAGGGGAGAGTAGTGACAGGGACATTATAAGGACGAGAGGAAGTGAGCCATCTGAAAAGCTGCAGAGGAGGCCACAGGGTGAGGCTCGGCCAGGGGGGAGGGCACCGCTGTTACTGCCGCTTTAAATGTCACAGATAGGCTGGCGGTACTGGCCCACCTCCACTTTCTGATCCTTTTGGATGAAGACACTACTATTTATTTGTTGCTGATTTTCTAGTTCACGATTTTAAAAGTGAATAAAATAAATTACACATTAAATAATGAATGCTTGTTGACTGATTGATGAAAGGGCGCCCCAGCTTCCCAGAGAAAGGGATCCAAGCGTCTGGGACCCTGTATTTATTTGGAGGGGTAAATGCTGTCCCACCCCTACCCCCACAGAAAGTAATTTTTGTTCGTTCTGATCTTTGCATCCTCAGTGCCTTGTATACAGCAGAAGCTTAATAAATGCTCGTTCAATCAAAATACAGCCTTTCCAGACTCCACCAGCAGCTCAGCGGGGCAGGGCACAGAGGGCTGGACCTGAGCCCCGATCCTGCCGCTGGCACCCTGGCGATACACTTAACCTCTTCAGGATGCCCAGGAAGGCCCCCACCACCTGCTGCCTCCTGCCTTCCAAGCCTCTCCCCCACCAACACGGGGGAAGGCCCCGCTGACCCGGCACCACAGAGGGGGCCACCCAGACATCAGGAAGAAAGACAGACACCTGCCTCGGCTGCCAGGCCCTCAGACCCAAGTGGGGCTGCAGGGGAGGGGAGATGGACGGCAGCCCACCGGGGAGCTGGGGGTGGGGGGGAGGCAAAGGCTGGGCTAAGGCAGTAAAGAGAGTGGGGCAGCCGGAGAGGCAGGAGACCGCCATGGGGGGCCTTGAAGGCTGGGCTAGGTCTGACCCTGGGCGCCTGGAGCCTATCTGGGTGATGCAAGCACAGGACACTGAGGGCCGGGAATCTGGAGGGGACTGGGACGGTGGGGAGGTGGGGGAGGAGAGGGGAGGGAGGGGGGGG
>NW_027186374.1:4026748-4083299 GCF_028583685.1 Petaurus breviceps papuanus | reverse complement strand
GATAGATAGATAGATAGATAGATAGATAGATAGATAGATAGATAGATGGATAGATGGATGGATAGATAGATGGATAGATGGATGGATGGATGGATGGATGGATGGATGGATGGATGGATGGATGGATGGATGGATGGATAGAGATATGTAAAATATATAATCAAAGGAAATGAAAAATTCAGTTAGAGTTTAGTGAAAATAAAGATGGGATTTTTCCTCACCCAAGCTCAAGGACCTTCTGAAATCCATCACAAATGGATCCACAGACTCTGGTTAGAAGCCCTGATTTGGATGGAGCTCCCTGAGGGCAGGCACTGGGTTTTTGTTTTCTGCCTTTTAAAATATCCTGTCATTTAGCATAGTGCCTGGCATGTTGTTGTTCAGTCACATCCAATTCTCTGTGATTCCACTTGTTTTTTCCTTGGCAAAGATACTGGAGGGTTTGCCATTTCCTTCTCCACCTCATTTCACATATGAGGAAACTGAGGCAAACAGAGTAAAGAGACCTGCCCAGCGTCACACAGCTAGTAAGTGTCTGAGGCCAGATTTGAACTCAGGAAGAGGAGTCTGTCAACATGGTGGTTTTTTTTAAAGAAAAATTTGGCAATTATTTCAGGATAATTGGTTTCCTTCCTAATCTCATGCATTTTACTCTACGAATTTAAAACTATGACTCTGAGAAGGGGTCCAGAGGTTTGCCTAGCCTGACTGCCAAAGGGGCCAGGACTCAAGCATGGGTAACACCCCCCTCTATCTGAGATTCTGGGAGCTGGAGATTCTGGCGCAGGCTGCCTTTGCTTCCAAGTTTTGAGTTTCTTCTTTATCCACCCTTTCCTCCCCCATCACTATAGGGAAGACAGCATGATGCCATGGGCCAGAGCTAGAACTGGAGACCTGAAGTTGGATTCTGGGCTCTTTGAGGGCAGGGCCAGAGGCAAAAGTCTCTCTTTGTGCGTCCAGAAACACTGTGCCCGGCACACAGTAGCACTTAATAAATGCACATTGATTAGAATTGGATCTGAGCCGTGCTGCTTCCTAGCTGGGAACCTCAGTTTCCTCTTCTGTAAAGTGGGCACAATAACGTCTACACCATGTCCTCCCAGGGAGTTGTGACCCCTGTGAAAGGGTTCTAGATATGTGAGCTATGACCATTAGCTTTTATTCTGTTTGCATCAATGACTTTGTGAATCATCTCATACTTGGACCAGACACTGACGTCATGCCTGGTATTTCCTGAAGTCACCAGGCTGCCCCCTCACCCTCTAACAGCTCAACTGCCCTCTGGGCTTGGCCCCGTATTGGGTGCCTACGCTGGACTGGCTCGTGGTGGGGCTGACTTGGCCAGGAGTTGTGTGCCCTCTGCTGTTTTCACACAGTCATTACAGGACTCTTCCTGCCGTGAATCACTCCTCTCCGTCTCCCAGGGCTGGGATCTTTCTGTTCAGTGATCTACTCTTACTTTGGTCTTTTGTCCTAGTTTAGAAGTTTCTGTCTGTCTGTCCTTCCTAGTGGTCCACTTGAAGCTTGGTCAAACAGTTGCTGGTGGCCGATTTTGTAAACCAGCAGCTTGACTTGTAGGTGCCTTCAGAATCCTTGGGCACTTGTTACCTGGATTTGGTGATTGAGCAAGAGATTTGGAATGGGAGGACTTGGGTTCAGATCCTGACTCATCTTCTCAGTGACCTTGAACAATCACCCCAAGAACATTTACTACCATATGCTAGGAATTGGGGGCACAAAGATAGTGAATGAAACGATCCATACTCCCAAGGACTTTATATTCTGAGTCATCGGGTCTCACTGGGCGTCAGGTCCCTCAAGTATAAAATAAGAATGATGACCCGTCTGACCTCAGCGTTCTCCTCTCTGATCCTGGATTCAGCATTTAGTTCTGCAATGTGCTCCCCCTAATCAAGTGTTTGGGGCTTCTGTCTCCCACTTGTGCAGTAGGATGGAAACTCACTGAGGCAGAGACTTTCCATCATTTTCAGTCTTCATGCAATGTCTGGCACATGGATGTCTCCTAATAAATGTTTGAATTTATCAGGCAGTCTGGGAAGGGAATTCCCCTTAAAGTCTTTTCTGGGGAAGGTGAATACAGAACACTCCATCCCTCTCTCCTTCTGATGCCATCTTCATCCCTGACCTTTCATTGCAGACCATTCCACTGGGAAAGGGCTCTTGTCCCCCATGACTGCGATGAAATAATTTTTGTTTTGGGGGTAGTTCCCTTTTCTGAAATTAAGCAACTCTGTAAAAACCAGGGCCCCTGAGGAGTAAGAAGATGCCCTGTGAGTAGGCAAAGGGAAGAGGAAGTGGTTTGATTTGAGGGACATTCAAAGTATTGGCTATTTCAAAACAGTCTACCTCCCTAATTACCCGAATCCCTCCCCCCCGCCCCCCCACTCCAGTCATTGTTTGGGTGAAGACACCATGTCTTTTGAAAATCAATGTTAAAAGGCCAGTTTGGTAGCACATTCATCCTCTGGGCCTCACCCAGATTACTCTGACTAGAGGCAGCATGGCCTAGTGGAGGGAGACCAGCTGGTCTTGGACCAGAATGATCTGGATCCTGCCTCAGTGATGTCCTTGCCATGTGGCCCTGGGCTAATCACTTGACTTTTCTATCCTCCCTCCCCCCCAACTCTCTAAGTTGGAAAGTTGTAGAGTTGATGCTGACCTGGTAGAGGGAGCCCCTGACACAGATGAAATTCCAGGTCTGACTAAACCCCCCAAAATGAAGTGAGTCCCCAGTCCTTGGAGTCTGGGGCCAGGAGAGAGGGGAAGGGAAAATGTCCAGAGCCAGCACTTCAACTGGCTCTATGATTTCCTGTCTATGGTCTTTTTGCAAGGACCCTTCCTCAAAGTTACTGTTTAAGTTGGGTCAGTCAGTCAGTCAACAAACATTTTAGTGCTTACTATGGGCCAAGCACTGAGGTTTAGTGACTTGCCTAGGGTCACGCAACTGTAAGGTGCAGGCTCTGTATTCAAACCCAAGAATGCTGTGTTCTTTGCTGCTGACTCAGGGTGGGCCAGGCCATGGTGGGGGGGGGTGCCACGGTTTAGGGCCCTGGATAAACAAGAAGATACCAAGAGGGTTGAGGTAGCTACCATCCTGCCATTTTAGTAGGCCCTGAGGCCCTTGGGACCAAATTGTGAAGGAATTTCTTAAGGAATTTGGATGTTAAGCTCCTGGGAGATTGGAGGTAAAGGGAGGCCATTCCCAGAGTTTTTCAGCTTGTTTTAAAACCTTCGAGCGCTCTCCCTGCCCAGGCTCACTGGGCCAAGCCAAAACAACAGCTACACACATCTTTTTCATCATTTAAATCCAGAGAATGATGCTTATCTTCCTTTGTAGACCTAACTTGGGAGGAAGCCTGATTGAAAGGAGGAAATAAGGTTACAGTTTCAATTTAACCATATGATATTTGGTCCAGATGAGCCCTAAAGTCCCTTCCGGCCCTGAAAGGAAATGTCTTAACATCATTTTCAGCTCAGACAATTCTGAGGTCCCTCCCTGCTCTGACACCCCATGTTCTAAGTTCTGAGGCCGCTTCCAGCTTTGACACCCCTTGTTCTAAATTCTAAGGCTTCTTTCAGCTCTGAAACTCTTTTGTTCTAACTTTTAAATCTCTACCCAGAGTTGATATTCTATGTTCTAAGTTCTAAGGTTCTTCCCAACTCTGACACTCTATGTTCTAAGTTTCCATCCAGAGTTGACATTCTATGTTGTAGTGGCTCCTTCCAGACTTAAAGTCTTATGTTACTGATGTCTCTGGTATTCAATATTTGTTTTTTTTTTTTATAATTTATTTATTTATTTTTAGTTTTCAGCTTTCACTTCCATAAGATTTTGATTTTTAAATTTTCTCCTCCTCCCTCTCCTCCCCTCTCCCCAAGACAGCCTGTAATCTGATATAGGCTGTACTTACACATTCACAGTAAACATACTTAAGCTAACTTAAATGTTAGCACAACCAGGGAGACCTCTCCATCTCCCCCAAGGGGAAGCTCTCAAGACTCTAGGAAGGAGATAACTTGGTTGGAAGCCTGGTCATCCTCACTTTGGAATGTTAGCCCTTCTTCAGACATAGCCCCTTCCAATTGCTCAAACAGGTTTCCTTTGAGTCTTATATTTGCATTTCTTTTTTTTTTTTTTAAGCAATCGGGGTTAAGTAACTTGCTCAAGGTTACACGGCCAGTTATTTTTTTTGTGTGGGTGTTAAGTGTCCGAGCCTGGAACCAATCCCAGGTCTCCTGACTCTGGGGCCAGCGCTCTTACTCACTGAGCCACCTGGCCACCTGCTTATATTTGCATTTCAAAGTTTCTACTCAGCTCTGCTATTTTCAGCAACCATAACTGCAAGTTCCCTCTTCTATTAAAAGTTCATCTTTCCCCTATAGTATTATGCTCAACTTTGATTGGAAAGTTATTCTTGGGGGTGGTTAGGTGGTACAGTGAAGAGAGCACTGGCCCTGGAGTCAGGAGGACCTGAGTTCAAATCCAGCCTCAGACACATAACACTTACTAGCTGAGTGACCTTGGGCAAGTCACTCAACTGCCCCTCCAAAAAGCAAAAAAAAAAAAAGGAAAGTTATTCTTGGTTATAATCCTACATCTTTTACCTTTTGAAAGATTGCATTTTAAGACCTGTTCTTTTAGAAGTTGCTGGTTCTTATGTAATCCTGAATATGGCTCTGGGATACTTGAACTCTTTCTTTCTGGCTACTCATGGTACTTTTTCCTTTAATGTGAAAGCTTTAGACATTGGCTATGACATGCCTGGGACTTTGGGGTTTGTTTGTTTGTTTGTTATTACAGGAAGTGATCAGTGGATTCTTTCTATATTCACTTTGCCCCCTGGTTCTAACTGATTTGTGTAGTATTCATTTATGATCTACTAAAATATAATGTCCAGATTCTTTTTAATGTCTTTCGGGGAGTCCAAAGATTTTTAAATTATTTCTCCTTGATCTGTTTTTTCCAGGGCAATGATTTTTTTTTTAATATCAGATATCTTATATTTTCTTATATTTTTTGAATCTTCTATTTTCATTCTATTATTTCTTGTTGTCACATGGCAGACAAGCAAGCAGTATACATTTATTAAGAGCTCTCTACAGGCCAAACCCTATGCTACTGGAGCCATTGGTTTCTCCTTAGTCTATTCTAGTTTTCAGTGAGTTGGTTACTTGGGTAAGGTTTACCATTTTCTGTTTTAAACTATTTGTTCTTCTGTCAATTATTTCCCCCAGAGACTTTATTTAATTTGTATCTCTTGCTTCCTTTCTTCTAGGTGTTCATGTTGTCCTTGTGGAAAATCCATTTCCCCCTTATGTCTCTGCTTGCAGTTTATTGTGGAGCTGTTCTCTCCTGCTAGGTTGGATTTTGAGGTATCTCTGGACCTATTTTAATTTTTGTAGGAGTCTGTATCTTCTTGAGAGTACTTTTTTTGGTTCCTGAATTGGGGCTTTGTGCCAGTGCTAGGCTCCCCACTTTCTGCTCTTTTGGGTGGGAAATTTTAGACCTTACTTGGTCTCAATCTGGGTCACCACCACCTGGAGCTTCAGGGACCTCTGTGTAATCTAAGAACACCTGAGGCATCTAGGGACCTTGGAAGCCCTGGGCCTGGGGTGCCCCAGTCTGGGCACTCCTGTGCCTCAATGGCTATTGTCATTTCTGATGGCTTCCATGGTATTTCCTGACACCCACCCCCCTCCCCAGCCCTAACCTGGGCCTTTCTTAGTGGTGCCCTCTACAATTGCTGCCTCTGGGTATAGATCTAAGGCTCTGAATCTTTCATTCAACCAGTCCTTATATGGCATTGTCTCCAGTCCTATCTCAATCCTGGCTACCCTTTTCTTGATACTGTTCAGTTTATTGCTGTCTTTTGTGGTGGGTAATTAATAATAACCGAGGAAACAAAATACAAGTTATATGATTTATTAGCAGGATAGGTATAATAAATGGGTCAATGGACTCCCCAGTCAGCCCAAAGACACTGAATATAGAGTGGGACAGATTTTTATGTATTAAAAAAAGGACCAATTAATAAAAAGGAAACAATTAAAAGTTACAAACAAGGATATAATATTAGGTAATCTGACTTCTAATTGGACAAAAAATGAGGGGGTTTCCACGTTGGGAGGGGGAAGAATGAGTTTCAGTCAAGTTGGGAGAGGGACAAGTAGGTTTGCAAGGTCTTTCTTTTCCCAGAATTGAGAGATGCTGATTAATTTCATCCACTTGCATTTGTGAAACAACAGATCTATACCATTGAGTTTTTAATGGATGATTTGCAGAAAAACAACAAGATGGGATCAGCGTTTGTGAGACAGCATCTTACTGGTTCAGTTCCCACGGCAAAGGAACTCCATTATATAACTGGCCCTTCACTCAATGTCATCTTCATAAATATGCCTCCCCAGAACTGAGCACACTTCTCCACCAGAGCATAAAACAGCAAGTCCATGACTTCCTGTTTTATGGATACTCAATTTTATTTCATGGAAGCTAAAATCCAATTTGCTCTTTGGGGGTGCCTTGTAGGATTTTTTATCATCTTGAGCTTGCAGTCTACTAAGACATCCTTTTCTTTCTCATGATCTTTTCTAGACCTATGCATCCTATCTTGTGAGTGGGACAGTAGGAGCACTGGATTTAGCCTGGGCTCAAATTCTGCCTTTGCCGCTTACAACCATGTGTCCTTGGACCAGTCACTTGACTTCAATGAGACTCATTAAAAATTTTTTTTTTAAATTAATTTGTTTGTTTACTTTAAGTTTACAGGATTCAATTCCACAATTCCTTGAGTTTCACATTTTGTCCCCCTCCCTACCATGGTGGCATATAGTCAAGTATAGGATCTGTAAATACTTTCACATTATACATTAGTCAGGTTATAAAGATGGATTGTATCAGATGGAATGAAAAATGGTAAAGAGGACATAAAACCAAACAAGAAAAGGAAAAAGATCAGGTATTTTGCTTCCATCTGGATATAAACTCCGTTCTTTCTAGTTCTTTCTCTGGATGCACATATTTCTCTCCATTATGAGTCTTTTGGGATTGACTTATATCACTGCATTGCTCAGAAGAGTCCAGTCTATCAAAGCTGGTCATCACACATACATTATGTCTGTAATTGTGTACAAATTTCTCCTGGTTCTACTCTTCTCACTCAGCATCAGTTCGTATAAGCCTCTCCAGGTAAATATGAAGTCCATCTGCTCCTCGTTTCTTATAGCCCAATAGTATTCCATAACATGCATATACCACAACTTGTTCAGCCATTCCCTAATTGATGGGCACCCCCTTAATTTCCAATTCTTTTCTAGCACAAAAAGAGCTGCTATAAACATTTTTGTACATATGGGTCTTCCTCCCACTTCTATGATCTCTTTGGGATATAACCCTAGGTATTGCTGGGTGAGACTCATTTTTAAAATGAGGGATTTAGCAGCAGATCCCCTCCAAGGGTGCTTCTGGCCCTACATTTGCGACTCTTTGGGACTTTGTGCTACTGAATTGATCTTTTTTTTGCTTTAGTCCAGGTGTTTTTTATTCTTGTACTTCTTTATTTATTAGTGATTAAGAACATTTTTTTTAATATGGTTCTTGACAACTTCAGTTTCTCCATTTGAAAACTGTCTGTTCACACCCTTTTGCCATTGATCTCTTAGCAAATTTGCATCTGTTCCTTAAGTATCTTTGATTTTCGAGCTTTATCAGAGAATCTTGTTGAAAAGAGTTTTCCCTGATTTTAAGGGCATTAGATTTGCTTTGGTAAGAACTTGGCAATTTTCTATAGTCAAAGTTGTCTTTTTTATTTCTTTGTCATCTGTCTACTAGGGAACTTGCTTTGTCACCTTTCTGGTTTGAGAAGACCAGAAGATGAAGGACAATAGTAGAGAGTTGGGTGAAGGAAGGAATGGGTGAACAAAGCATTTATTAAGCCCTTGTTGTGTGTAAAGGCTTGTGCTGAGTGCCTCGGATACACGGAGCAAAGTTTGGCAGTCCCTGCTCCCAAGGAGCTTGCAGTCTAATGGGGGAGACAAGGCACAGGGAGGTTTCAGCTGCAAATCAGTTGTGCAAATATCCCTGGTCCTTAGGAGGCAGCCTCAAAGTAAATGGTCAGGCCTTTTCTTGAATATCGGCTCCATTGATAAAATCTGTTCAGTTTCTGACTTCTGGGTCAGAAGCATTGTGTTTCTTAGATTCACGTGTTCCCAGTTCCAGGCTATCTGCCTGATCAGGGGCTGAGTGGGGAAGGTGGGGGAGAGGGGGTACTGATGGTCTGACCTAGTCTGAGGAGGGAGGGTGGTCAGGGGGTACTGGTGGTCTGACCTTCTAGGTACATGTTGCCTCTTCTCTCTCCCTCAAGGGGCCTTGTTCCCTCTTCCCAGGACTTCCCTGTCTTGAAGCAAGACAGGGCAGCAAGATGGTGTAGTGCATAAAAGGCCAGCGCTGGAGTCAGGAAGACTCTTCACCCCAAGTTCAAATCCAGCCTCAGATACTTACTAGCTGTGTGACCCTGGACAAGTCACTTAACCCTATTTGCCTCAGTTTCTTCGTCTGTTAAATGAGCTAGTGAGTGAAACAGCAAACCACCCCAATATCTTTGCCAAGAAAATCCCAAAGGGGATCATGAAGAGCAGGGCATGAGAGAAAAACAAGTGAAAAATGCAACAAGGGGGGCCATCTGCCCTTCCCAAGATGCGTATAACGCCTTCTGAAGAAGCCTTCCCAGCCCTCCTCAATCTTAGTGTCTTCCTTTTGAGATTTTCTCAATTTTGTCCTGTCTATGTCCTGTTTGCACCCATTGTTTTGAGGTTTTCTCCTGCATTGGACTGTGAAATCCCTGACGGCAGGGACTGGCTTTAACCTTTCTCCCAATCTCTGTCACTTAGCCTGGTGCCACCTCATGGTAGGTGTTCAATACTTTTTGATTCATTGGCTTGGCTTTAATGACATTTCCCATGAAGCAGAAAACCCTAAGCAAAGAGTTGACCCTGATGGGAAAGAGCCCAGATGTTGATGAAGCATTCAGTGCTAGGTTGAAGGAACATTGTTATGGTCTTCTAGGGACAGAGTGGGGAGGCGGAAAATCAGAACCCTGTAGGAGCAAGGCAAAGGGATCTGACTTATGGAACAAATCCCCAGGACTAACTATCATAGCTAATAATAACAGCTAGGTTTGCAAAATGATTTGCAAATATATCATTTGATTCTCATAACAACTCTGAAAGACAGGTGCTATTATTATCCCCATTTCACAGAAGAGGAAACTGAGGCAGTCAGAAATGGAGCTTGGAATGAACTTGCTCAAGGTCCCACAGCTACTAAGTGCCTGAAGCTAGACTTGAACTCAGACCATCTGACTCCCTCCCTGCCCAGATTGCTGGTGCTCACAGAATTGCCAAGGGTGGAGAGAGACCCAAGCTAGTGCAGACACATGAACTCAGGTTGCTGGCTAGGAGGGAAGTGAAGAAGGCAACGGCTGCTCCAACATATGCATCCTCCTTAACTTGAGCTCCCATCGAGCTGTGAAACCAGGGACTTCTCAAGCCAACCCAGATCTCAACTTGGGGCTTCAGGTGGACTTGCTCCAATAGTTGGGGCAGAAGGATGGCCAAGAGCCTTGAGTAATGGACCCCATAGCTCTGACATGGGGCCTCCAACAACATGCGTGCAAAAACCTGGACAAGAGAAGTTTCCTTTTTCGACTCTGCTGGGGGAGTGAGGATTCACTCACTTGGGAAATGCTTCCCTTCTCTGTTCCAATTCTACACTCCTGTTTCTTCTTTGCTGCTGTTTCCCAGGTATCCTTCTGCTAGTGAGGTATTAACCAAGTCATGATTTGAGTTGCTACAGAGGTCCTCAGTTTTACACATGCATGGGGGCTCAAGCCATGAAGGATATATTTATCTGAAAATTCCTCCCACAGACCTGAACTTTAGAGAGTGTGAGGGGCTAGCTCCCTGGTCTTTTAGGCACCAGTAAAATGGGGCTAATAATACTAGTGGTGAAGTGGATAGAGCACCAGGCCTTCAAATCTGTACTCAGACACTTCCTATCTGGGTGACCCCACGCAAGTCACTTAACCCTGTTTGCCTCAGTTTCCTCACCTGTAAAATGAGCTGGAGAAGAAAATGGCAAACCACTCCAGTATCTCTGCCAAGAAAATCCCACCTAGAATCAGACACGACTGAACAACAGTAGTACTTATGCTACTGCCTAATACACAGGGCTGTATAAATGAAGCATTGTGTAAACTGAAGCCCACTAGGAACTCAGCTGAGAAGTCAAGGCTGCAGAATGTCATGGTCTGGGAGCCATGCCTGCTGCTGGAATAGCTTCCCCTACTCCCATCCCCCACTGATGCCTTAGGTGGGCAAGGTTGCCATCACTTGCTGTAGCTCAGAAAATTCATCCTTTGCTGATGGGCTTCTCTGCACTGAGGAAGGCTGGTCTCTGGAACACCAGCTGTGCTTGGGCTGTTCCTGGAAGCCCTTCCTGATCAGGAGGACAGTGATCAATCAACAAACCAATAAACAATTTTTAAAGAATGACTACGTGCCAAGTACTGTGCTGAATACTGGCAGAACCTTGGAAATCTCGGGGTCACCTCTAAAGCACACAGAAAATATACCCTCACACACATGTTTATCTATGGGTACACATGCACATACCTGCACATGTATGTGCGCATGTATGTGTGTGCACATATGTGTGGACGTGTGTATTTAGGTATGAAACCTACTTTAGATACTTACTAGCTGTGTAATCATAGGCAAAAATCATTTAGCCTTTCAGAGTGTCAGTTTCCTTAGTTAAAAATGGGGATGGGGCACTTTTACTACCCACCTCACAGGGTTGCTGTGGGAAAAATCCTTTGTAAACTCTGAAGCACAGGAGAAATGTGAGCTATTATTATTTTTATGATACGATTATGTAATACTATTTTTGTCTGGACTTTTTTTCTTCTTTTACTACCTTAACTTCCTGATATATAACTACCCTGCTCCAGTCCAGTGACATCCCTCATAACAAATGTAAGAGTGGAGGTCAATTGAATCCATCAGTCTTCCCCTATCACTTAGAGCAGCTAACAAGGTTCTATGGTCTCTATACATTAACTAGGTGAGAGTGCCTCTTTTGAATCAAACAAGAAATCAATCAGTCAAAAGCTTTAGGCTATAAGTGGAAAGTCCTTGATCAGTTTAGAAGTCCTTGAAAGCTATTAAATGAAATGAAATAATATTGCCTAGAAGTGTATTTGTATTGGTTGAGGAGACTTGGTCAGGCTGTGTAGGTTTATATGAAATAGCAAGCTAAGTAGGAATATAGGAATTTGAGCCTACAATACTTTAGGGTTGGAAGCCATCCCAGCCAAGCCTTTGGGGATGAAGCAGGTAGGGGTGGAAAGGATAAGGATTTGGCCTTTGTCTCCTTCTTGGTCTCTGCACTGCCCCATTTAATTGGAGAACCACTCTCTGAGCTTATAGGGTCTGGGGATTCAGACTTTTGCATCCACCATGACCCACAGCTGCATTGACAGTTGAGAATCCACCAGACACACTGAAGAAGGTGCTTTTCTGATTCTTCCAGGAAACAATGCCTAAGGAGACTTTCATGACCCACACAGGGAAGACATAGATGTCCAGCAACTAGCAGCAGTGACCCTTTGCCACATGTACCTGCTACCCTGGAGCCCACTTTCCCTGGACTCTGTACACTGGTGAGAGGGCATATCACAGACTTTTTGGAGGTTTTTATACCAAATATTTTTACCATACCACCTTAGTAAGTACTTTGTCCTCAAAGCTAATTATATCTGACCGACTAATTTACATTTTATCAATAATAATTATCATTAAATACCCCCTATGGGTCAGGCACTGTGCTAAAAGTGCTGGGGATACAAAGAAAGGTGAAAGGCAGGTCCTGCTCTCAGGAAGTTAACAGTTTAATGGAGGAGACAACATGCATATAACTATGTCCATACAGACGTATATAAGAGAAACACACTGGTGGGGGCTCATGACCTATAGAATTAGAAGACCATTCCCTAGACCCCTAAAGGGGAACATAGTAGACAAGGATACAACTTGCCAGTGTTGGTAGGAGTTGGGTTAGTAGCTTCAGAGTACATACATGTACAAAGAATGAAAAAGGAAGAGGAGGAAAATAGTTGAGCAAAATCAACTAATACATTGCCCATGATTGACAGTGAATGTAGTATTCTTCTACTCTTAGCAAAGGAGGGTGAGAGGACCATTTCTTTATTCTTCTCTGAGGCTGCCCTTGGTGGACCTGTCTTTTCATTGTTTTAGAGAACTCCTGGTAAGGAAATCCCCTTTCTCCAGGCATATGGGCAACTCTTAGTCAACTGAGCAGAGGGTCAGTTGCCTGGAAGCACTGAGGAGTTAAGTGACTTTCCCAGGGTCACACTACCATGTATTTATACAGACACTAGTTTATTTGGAACCAACAATCCAATCCAATTGGATAGAAGTTTCTTAAGTACCTTTCATGCTTGTGACTGGCCATTATTACATCAATCTTGGCTCTGAAGTCTTTGCAGTTATTTTCCTTGATGCCATTATAGTCACTGTATGTACAAGTCGTTGGTCTGGCTCTGATCACTTCACTTTGCAATGGTTTGGACAAGTCCTGCCAGGTTGCTCTGAATCATCTCTTTCATCATTTCTCCCGGTGCAATGATTCCATCCTATTCAGTCAGAGGGTCAACAACCATTTATTAGGTGCCAGCTATTGTGTTATAAGCACTGAGGCTACAAAGAAAGAGAAATACTGTGTCCTTGGCTTCTAAGATCTCATATTCGAATGACTATGGACTTAAATGTATGCAAATGAAAGGTAACAATCATGCCAGGACTGGAAAAAACCTCTTGCCAAAGGGGGGATTTGAAACAGGAAGCTAGGAGATGAAGGTGGGAAGGGAGAGCATACCTGACCTTGGAGGACTAGATACAAATACATGGAGGTGGGAGATGAGTGTCCTGTGCAGTTGGATTGTAGAGGGTGTAGAGGGGAAGTAAAGTGAAAGAAAACCGGAAAGGTAGGAAGTGGCCATGTTGGGAAGGGTGACAAAGAGAGGATTTTATATACTGGATTTTTTCTCCTTTTTTCCATTTTATTAGTTTTTTTTATTCTGGACTTAAACACCCAATAAAATAAACTCTTCCATATATGTTGTAGAGCAGGAGAAGATTGTATATAAAACTGAATTTCTCTTAACCAGTGTTTGCTTTTCTTTTTAAGATAAATTCAGTAAGTCACTTTCAAAGCTGTCCTTGCCTGTGATCCTTCTGTATTCTATCTTTGGGTTTGAATTCCCTATTTGATTGGCACCTAATTAATTTCTGGTTCTTTACTTTGGGCAACAAAAAGTGCTGCTATCAATGTTTTTATAGATGGGTCCTTCTGTCCCTTTTTCCTTCCCTTTGGGATATGTGCTTAATAGTGGTGAAGCTGGATCACAGCATGTACACATTTTAGAGGCAGCCTAGCAAAGAGAATCTACAGAGTGCTGGGTTTGGAGTCAGGAAGCCCAGAGTTCATATTTTGTCTCAGACATTTACTGGCCTTGTGACTTTGTTCTTTAGCTCCAGTTTCCTCATCTGTAAAGTGGGAATAATGATAGCATACAATTTATGAGTATCAAATGGAAATTAAATTATCTTTATAATTATATTTGTGTATCTTTGTAATATAGGACAGCTAGGTGGTGCAGTGGATAGAGGGACTCAGAGTCAAATCCAGTATCAGACACTCACTAGCTGTGTGACCCTGAGCAAGTCACTTTACCCTGTTTGCCTTAGTTTCCTCATGTGTAAAATGAGCTGGAGAAGGGATTGACAAACCACTCTAGTATCTTTGCCAAGAAAATCCCAAAAGGGGTCATGAAGGGTTGGACAGAACTGAACAACAGGAATCTTTGTAATTTTTATTAATTTATGAAAGCTAAGGTGGTGCAGTAGTCACTTTCCTGATGGTTAAAATGAACACATTAATAGTACTTATTTCCCACAGTTGTTGCGAGGATAAAATGGATATTTGTAAAGTAAGTCCTTTGCACTATATAAATGCTACCGGCTTCAGGGAGAGCTAGGACCTTCAGGGGGAGGTCTTGCCAGCCCTTTTCAGGGATACTCACCCGCCTTTGATATTTGCCTATCACCCAGTTCTTACCTGTGGCTCCATGAAGCCCGGGCATGTCTAGCAGTCACACCCATAACTCCCCTCCGCAGACCGGCTAAACCCCTTGGTGAGTTAGCTTTCCAGTCCGAGCTCCTGAAGACTCCCCCGGCACAAGGTCTGGAGGAGAACAATTTGTTGGAAGAGCTATGCCAGTGACTGAAGCAGGAGCTGTGAAGTGCTGAGCGCTTGGTCAGACGTCGAAGATGCCCAGGTCACCCAGTCACCTGACTTCTGCCCTGCCACTGGACTGCCATGACTCTGGCGACTTTGTTCAAGCCTGCCTCACTGAAATCCACCCGTGAGTCAGGATGTTGCCAGTGATGTCATTGTGCCCTTTCGAAAAGGAAGGACAGGTAAACCTGAGTAGGATGCGAATTTGAAAAACGAAACCATTTAGGAATAACTAAAAAGAGTAATTTTATATAAACGAGGTGCAAGAGGAAGAACTGACACAGAGGAATTAGATGGGGGAGGGGGCTGGTAGTTCTGGCAAACCTACTTTCACCCAGAATGGGTTTAAGAGGGAACAATATATACATATTTAGAAGTGTCTAGGAGTCTTCTAAATTCGGAAGAAATAAAACAGTAAAGGCACAGGGAGGGGGAAGAGGACAAGGGATCTTTAAAGGGAATAGGTAAAATAGGGGTATAGAAGGCTGTTTGGATTTATGGGGATGGGAGGATAGAGAGGGATCCTGCCAGGAGGATAGGCAAGTCACAGGAGGGCAAGGTCACAGTTCGGTAGAAGTAGAGGAGGCAGGAGGGATAGGAAACAAGGGATATGCACATATATAAAAGCAAAGCTCAGGAGTAGAATAGGTTTGGGAAAGTATATATCTTTGTATGTATGTATATGTCTATAGTTACAGAGAAACACATCTAAACATCTAAACCCCTGGGGGGGAGGGGAAAAAGAACAAAGAAAAAAGTGCACAGCAGAGAACAAAAGAAAACTCCCAAGGAAGCAAAGCAAAGATGGACAATTCTCAGCACAAGTGTTATTTATCATATAGGCTTTTTTTTTTTCCTTTTGGAGGGCAATTGGGGTTAAGTAACTTGCTCAAGGCTACAGGGCTAGTTTTTTTTTTTTTTTTTTGTGGTGTTAAGTGTCTGAGGCCAGAACCGAACTCGGGTCCTCCTGACTCTAGGGCCGGCGCTTTACTCACCGCGCCACCTCGCCGCCCCCATACAGGCTTTCTTGAAGTGAAAATTGATTGGTACATATTTTGAATCCTCTCATATTCTACTATGCACATGACTGTGCTTTTATTTCTTTCTAACTTTGTATTTGAGTTCCAGTATTTAAGTTTGTGTAGTTTTTGTTTCTTTTCTCTATTCTGTCTCTGTGTTCTGGCGTTTGGATCTAAAATAAAAATTTGAAAACAAAACAAAACAACAAAAAAAGCACAAACCACAAACTACCATTGTTAATATTAAATGCACACTGTAAGCCTTCAAGTGCTAGGTAAAGGTTAGCTAATGTTCCTATCACTGTTATTTTTATTATTCAGTAACTTATGTGGGGGGCGGAAATAGTTTCAGATTGTTTTCCAGAACTGTGGGACTGTTTTTAACTCCACAAAACAATGCATAGGCGATCCTTGGCAGGTTGCCTAAGGTCGGATAGGTTTTACCAATCTCAAGTAATCTTAAGTAATCAGCCCAAGGATGGCTTGGGTTCAAAACCCAGTGTCAGTCTGGTAGTCAATAAGCATTCATTCATTCATTCATTTTTGCTTTTTTTTTTTGGAGGGCAATTGGGGTTAAGCAGCTTGGCCAAGGTCACACGGCCAGTAAGTGTTAAGTGTCTGAGGCTCAATAAGCATTTATTAAGCGTCTACTACGTGCCAGACGCTGTACTCAGCTCACTGGGGATACAAGCAGCAAAAGACAGTCCCTGCCCTCGCCAGCGCACAAGCAAACAAAAGCTCACAAACAAGTTATGCGTGGGAGAGAAGGAGACAGTTAACAAGGGAAGGCACTGGAATGGAGAGGGCATTCTTGCTGAGAAGGTGGGATTTTAATTGGGACGTAAGATAGCCAGGGAAGTCGGGAGATGGAGATGAGGAGGGAGAACGTTCCAGGGACGGCGGAGCGCCAGAGACAATGCCAGCCGGGAGGTCAACGCTGGATCAGAGGGCATGTGGTGGGGCGTAAGGGTGACCAGACCGGAAAGTCCTTCTGTGCCTCAGTTTCCCCGTTTGTAAAACGAAGGGATTGGGCTGGATTGCGAGGTCTTGCAGCTGTACATCTCGGATCGTGCCTTCCGTCTTGGACAAACCATTTCATGTCTTTGTGCCTCGGTTTCCCCGTTTGTAAAAAGTAAGGTTGGACCAGCTCAGAGCTGGGAACCCGCGGCCTCGAGGCCACCTGTGGCCTTCTAGGTTCTCGGGTGCGACCTTTTGACTGGGTCCAAGTCCTTTTGCGAAGGGGACTTGGCAAAGGGGCACACTCGAGGATCTGGAGGGCCGCGGGCTCCCCATCCCCGTTAGCTCCTGGGGGCCCTGGGCACGAGGGCCACGCTGGACAGTTCAGTTCAGGGGCTGTGAGTGGCCTTGCACGAGGCCTCGAGCCTCGGTCCTCATCCGTAAGAAGGGAAGGGCTGCCCTGGCCCGAGGTTCCCCGCCGTTCTCCGCCACTAGCCCGAGCACGCGGCCCTCCCTCCGCCTCTCCTTCTTCTGACAGCTGTCAGGCTTACGCAACCTCAGCCCTCTCTTGCTTTCTCCCCTCTGGCCAATGAGCGCGCGCCGGCCTTGTAGGGAGCGCCGGGCCCCGCCCCCTCCCAGGCGTCCCCCAATGGCGGGGCTCGCCGGCCCTGACGCGCCGCTCTTTCCCGGAGGCGGCGGCCCCGCCTGGGGCCCTGACGTCACGCTCCGGGCCCAATCGGCGGGCCGTGAGCCTTGCCGGGCGCCCCGCCCCCCGCGCTGCCGGCGGCTATAAAAGGCGGGCGGGTGGCAGCGCGCACCCCTTCCCGGGCCGCGCGAGGAAGCCGCGAGCGTAGCGAGCTCCTCGGTCTGTGGCTCGGTCGGCGTCGCCGCTGGCGGCATGGCGGCCCTCGCGGCCCCACGGGCGGCGCGACTCCTGCGGCCGGCTCTGAGCGCCTGTCGTCCGCTGCACGTCACGGCGGCCAGGTGAGCGGGAGGGGCCGGGAGGCGTGATGGATGGTCCGGTCTGGGGAGGAGAGGGGGGCGGCCGGGCGGACCTGGGGACTAGCCGCCGGCGGGAGGCCGACCAAGGGGCCCGCACCTCCGAGGTGGGAGCGAGGGGCCGGAGCCCGGGCCCTGGGGGAGGGGAGAGCAGCTGCACCTGCTCGGAGCCCCTCCCCCATTCCCCCGGTCCACGCCCCCCCCGGCCCTCCCCCCCGTCTGTTGGGGGGGGAGCGGGGTCCGAGCCCCGGGCTGGTGTGTGTGGGGGGGCTCCGCGGGCCTCGGACGGCCCGGGGTGGGGGAGGGCAGCGCGCGCAGCCCCGGTGTGGCCTTGGCGGGAGATCGCGGGCCTGGCGGGGCGGGGCCTTCCCGGGTGGCGCCAATTTTGCCCCTTTGGGTGCCCGGGGGGGGGGGCCGAGGAGGCTCGGGGCCCGGGGTCCAGCACAGCACCCCCCTCCCCGACCCCCATCGTTTTACAGCGGAGGAAACTGAGGCTCAGCAGGGCCCCCCGCTGAGGCCGCCGCTTGTCTCCTTGTAGCGGACGGCCCTGGCCGGGAGGCCGCGTGGGCCCTGGGGAAGGGGGCCGGGCTGGGGCAGGGCTCGGAGGGCGCCGAGGGCAGTGCCGGCTGCGGGAGGGAGGGCCCGGCCTCCGCGAGCCCCGAGGTTCCAGACACGTGCCGGCCGTGTGCCCCCGGGCACGGCGCCGACCCCCGCTCGCACCCGGCGCCCTCCTGGAAGGGACTGGAGGAGGACGTGGCGAGCCACGAACACAAGCCCGGGGGCACCGCCGTGGGCAGACCGCGCTCCTGGGGGTCCGGCACCCCCGGCCAGCACAGGGGCGGGGGAAGGCGGGGCTGCAGGATTTCTGACTCCCCTGTGCGCCAGCCCGGGGGCACGGCCACGGCCACGGCGGGCTGCAGGGAGCTGAGGCTGATCTGGGGAAACAGCCGGCCAAGGATGCCAAGTCATGCGAGAAGGGAGCCCCGGCCCGGAGTCCGCCGGTCGGGAGCTTCTGGGATGAGATGAGGCATAGACAAGAAGATGGGGTAACGGGAAAGGGAGAGGAGACCATACTGGGGGGAGGGTCTTCACACCTAAAACGGAAGCGGAGTCTTCACGTGATGAAGTTTAAAAAAAGGGTGGGCTGTGCTGCCAGGGAGAAGGGAGAGAGGAAGGAGGGCCAGGTCTCCCTGTCCGGACTAGCTCACCTAGTGGCTACACCGGCCACTTGCAGGCTGATGAAATCCCAGGCTTCCTTTGCACGCTGCTGCTGCTGAACGAAGGTCTGCACGGCCTGGCCTCCCCCTTGGCCACTGGATGGTGAAGAGTGTTAACAGCCGAGACTGAGGGCGGTGGGAAGACTTCCCACCCCACCTCCTCTTATTTGCATACAAAATATGTATATTCAGTAATCTTAGAGACAAGAATTCGCAGTTTTATCAGTGATTTCTGTGCTTAGAGCATTTCACTTGATCCTCACACTCAGGAATTTCTTAAGTATAGGAGTAGCTCTCTAACAATCTTGTAATTTCAGAGACCAGACTTAGAGAATTGGAGACAGGGAGGAAGGTAGGTGTGTGTGTGTGTGGGGGGGGGGATCATAACGTCCACTTACATACAGATAAGGAAACTGCAGTGAAAGACTTCTTGGCCACACAGCTGAAGAAGTATCCAGGGGGATTTGCTCTGATGTCCCTCAGTCTGTCTTGCTCAGTTTCCAGTAACACATTTAGACCCTCTCAGAGTTTGACCATCTGACCATTATGGCAAGAGTATGTTTCATAAAAAATGGAATATTTCTTGGTCTTTCCATTTCCATCCCTCAGATTCCCTGTCATTAATAGAAATGCAGCAAAAACCGAGCTCCTGAAAAAATTCTTTCATGAGAACTGGATTCTTGGGGTCAGGGTTTTTCCCACTTACACAGCTATGTTACCAGGGGCAAATTAAGAGAGCATTATTGCTATCTGGAATTGGGAAGACTTGAGTTTGCATTTGTCCTGTTAGATGGGGCAGTCATCTAACCTGGGTCTTGTTTCTGTTCTGTATAAAATAAGATTATAATAACCCCAGACCTTAAAGTTTTTGAACCTCAGATGAGATTCATATATAAAGCACTTTAAAGTGGCCCCACAAAAATGCTGAGCTGTCTAAATTGGGTGGTTGGGGGAAGGAGCTTATTACCAGCTTATCTGGCCTGTTGTGAAGAAAAATGCTTCGAAGACCTCAAGGATTTCTAGCAAAAGGTGTGAACTATTTGTTGTGAATCCTTCGTTCCATCTTCCCTTCCCTGTATGTTTGTGGTGGGTTTTCTATTACACTGAGGTCTGTCCTGTGGCTGGTTTAAAACCATCAACCCCAGCACCAAGAGCGGAATCAGTTCTTGGCTAACCAGAAGTGCTGCCACGAATGTCACGGCATCTGTTAGGAGGACCTCTGTAGGTCATCCCTGCTCAGCCCCTGTTTCTTTCCTTCTTAATTTAAGGTCAGCAGTACTATTTTATGGCTGACCTTGATGGTTGCCCTTTTCTTCCCTTCTCCTAGCTTCCCTTTATTTCTTGACTCCTGTGTGCTCTGGGAAATGTCTGAGGCTGGATTTGAACTCAGGTCCTCCTGACTTCAGGGCCACTGCGCCACCTAGCACACCCCCTGTGGCCTGTGTCCATGTTCTCCTGCTTCTGCTCCCTGCGGTCTGCATCGGGTCTTGCAGCACCCCCTCCCCCCCTGCATTATTCCCCACAGTGCAGCAGGCAGGGACCCCCTCAGGTTCATATTCTTCGCCAGCTGAACACATTTTGTATCCTGTACTTTGGGGCTTTAAGCTTCAGTTACTAAAGCAGTCCTATTTAGTCCTTGTTAGCTTGACTTTTAACTGGATTTTTTGCTTCATGAGCACTGTAGCCAACAAACAAACTGCTAATCAAACCTCGAACCTGCTGGACTGGGCCAGATTTAGGCTTAACCCACAATACCAGCCAAGTCACGGGGATGGACCAGCCAGGGGGCGCACCTGCCCAGAGAGTTGCCAGGGCCAGTGTCCCACCAGATGATGGTGGGGAGTGTCTCTGAGGGGAGGTGGTGACCAGTTGAGGAGTCTGGGGGGGCTTGCTTTTTCACAGGGGGCCCCTGGATGTCGAGTGAGCACTGTCATTCCTTTGGGCTCTCCCCTGCTCACTGGTATCAAGTAGCATTGGTGGTGACTGGGCCCTCCTCTGCAAGGGCATGCTCCCCAAGGCTGCAGGGAGCTGGGGAGGCTGGGGATCTCTTGGGGCCTTTTCTCTTCCTGTGCTGGGATCTGAGCAGAGGTTGTGGTCAAGCCTGGTTTGCTTGCTGCCTTAAGGATGCCTAGCAGCTAGCCGGCTGCTGCTGCTGCCACTATTTCTCCTTCCACATCCTCTGAGTTGCCAAGTTCTGTGGTTTTTACCTCCCCGGACAGCTGCCACTTCCTGACTATGGCCATTGTCTGCAGTACCTAAAAACTATGTTCAGTTCTAGGACTATATTTAACGAAGAAAACAACCAGACAAGTGGCTGGGGAGGAGATAGGGAAGGGACCTGGGCACGTTTACCTTGGACAGACAAAGTGAAGGTTTAGAGGGAGCTTGATAACTGCTTCCCTGTATCTTGAGTGACTATCTAATTAGACATGGGGTGTTGGCTCAGCTCAGCTTGGCATCAGAGGATAGAACTGGGGGCAGTGGGTGGGACCCAAGTAAGTCATGAGTGGGTGTCAGTTTAGTCTTCTTGTTGCTGCCCCAGGCCACTGGGCATTAAATCCATCTGGATGCTGAACTCAACTCTGCTCTCTGCCTGTGCGAATGAAATCCCTGTGCAAAGTACTCCGGGCGCATCAAGGCAGAAGGCAAAAGCTGTCCCTGGCCGGCCCCTCAAGGTGACTTTACATTACGGCTTGCAAAATAGAATCCAATCGAGGGGTTTCCAGGTGAGGGGAGAGAGCAGGAGAATCAGGAGAGGCTCCCTGGAGGGGGCATCTTGGAATAGAACCTCTGGACTGTGAGAGGAGGGAGCAAAAAATGCCAAGTTGAGAGCAACAAAGCAGGGCCAGTGGCTGGAACAGAAGTGCTGGGGATGGTTTTATGTGAAACCAGTCTGGAGAGAGAGGGGCGGCTGCTTCCAGCCAGTGTAATGGGCCACCGGCTGGACCAGGCAATGGGGACAAGAGGGGGGAGGGGGGAGTGCTGTGTTAGTGATCGTATATCATCAGTCCTTTAGAAGTGATCTATTGGGGTGCAGTGCAGTCAAAAAATCCTGAGGTCAAGAATCCAGCCTTCTACACTAGACATGTGACCCTGGAGCAAGTCACCGAACCTGTTTGCCTCAGTTTCCCCAACTGTAATCATAATAGGCACCTACCTTAAGTTTGTTGTGAGGATTCATTGATCAAACCTTTGAAGTTCTAGGATAAATGCTAACTTAGCTACTAAAACCTTGTTTTTGCTATGAGATCTCAAAGCTGGAATCCTTCCCCAGACCTGCTTTGAGCACCGTCCTGAGCCAGACAGCCAGCTCTTTCCGGGCCGGCCCCAGTTAGCCGTGTGTTCCTCTGGACACTCTGAGGAGAATGCCTTTGCTTCTGTCCTGCCTCGATTTCACATGGCGCATGTTCCTGGCATGTTGTGAACACTCAGTCTTGCCGTCTAGATGCCTGCTTTCCTGTTGCAATAGGATGGGAAGCTTAGTGGTCAGATCTGTTTGGGGAAGAGCTGGCTTACTAACCCCTGGCATTCTCTCTGTGCTGCCAGGGAACACTCTAATAGCTCTCCTTATCTGCTCCACCGGCTTGCTGCTTTTGATCATAGGAAACAGCCTGCAGCTGGTTCTCTTCTAGCTTTTATAGGAGTTCCTGGGAGAGCTTTTCTCTGGAGTCGAGGAAGCTGGGCGCTTTAAGGCTGTGATGTCATGGAATAGCCCTGAGGGGTGGGCTGGGTTTGTGCTAGAGGCTGCTTTTTATGATCTTAATTGAATGGTCTTCACTCTTGAGTAACTTGAATGAAGTTTGCAAAGCAAGATTTTATGAAGTGTGAGAAGGTCTTAAAGGGCCATGGGTATTCCCTCTTTCCTTCTTATTTAACTAGCCTTGTGTGTCTTGTCAGAGAAGTGAGTTAGGGAGCAATTCATAGTTTCTTAATAAATGCGTGTTATCTCAGCATCTTTCAGGCGGTGGGTGAGGGAGAGAGGTTAGGATACAGTATTATGAGGCTCTTCCCCAAAGGCTCACGATTGAGTAATTGCCTCATGGTGTTTGGGCCTCCTGATTGTGGGCATTTTTAGCAGATAGAATTTATAAGGAAGTTGGAGGAAACAGCTAAGAGCCTCTTTGAGAAAGCCAGTAATACCCAATATGGTCACGGTCAAGTTATAAATATTCTAATTACTTTAATTAAATCCATGATCTCATTAGAGCCCCTTAACAAACCTGTGAGTGAAATGTGCTATTATTTTGTAGATGGCTTAAGGAAATAGGGGCAGCTATCAGATGGTAGTGGATAGAGTGGATCAGAGACTCATCTTCCTGAGTTCAAACCCAGCCTCAGACGCTTATCAGCTAGGTGACTCTGGGCAAGTCACTTAAGCCTGTTGTTTGTCTTCCGTTGTCTGTAAAATGAGCTGTGGAGAAGGAAATGGCAAGAAAACCCCAAATGGTGTCACAACTGAAACAATGAATAACAAACAACTAAGAAGGAAAGGGGAAGGGCATTTATGTAAGGCATGTAAAGATAAAATTTATTAAGCACCTACAACTAAGAGCTTTTACAAATATTTCATTTGACCCTCAGAACAATCTTGGTAGGTAGATAAACTTAAAATGGCACATGATTCTCAACATAATGCGTGAATAAGCAAATTAATGGAGTTTGGAGGAAACTTTACTCCTTCAGTCTGTGAAGAGCTCATGACCAAATAAGACATTAAGAGGTCTATAGGTAATTTTGATTACATCTCTATTCTGCACCAACAGAATCAGTGCAGCTAAAATGAGAAGAAAATCAGGAAACTGATGGTGAAAATTTTTGCAGTCGATTTCTCAGCTAAAAGTCTTATTTTTAAGATATATAGGGAATTGATTCTAATTTGCAAAAATAAGAGTAATTTTGTCCCCCTTGATAAATTTGATCAAAGGCACAAAGAAGCACTTTTCAGAGGAAGAAATCCAGCTTATCTGTGGCAATATGAAAAAATAATAAACTAATAAATGGAGAAATGCAAATTAAAACAACTCTTAAGGTGCCACTTTATACCTATCATTGGCCAAAATGACAAAAAGGAGAATGATTGCAAATGTAGGAGGGGCTATGGGAAAATAGGCAGTTTAATGCACTGTTAGGTGGAGCTGTGAACTGTTCGTCAAGCCATTTGTGAAAGCAATTTGGACCTAGGTCTGTGTCGGATCAATTTGTACAAAGGTATTTATAGCATCTCTTTTTGTGGTGGCAAAGAATTTCAAATTAAAGGGATACCTATCAGTAGGGAAATGGCTGAACAAATTGTGGCTTGGGATTGTGATGGAATGCTATTATGCTATAAGAAATGACTGGGGTTGGGTAGGTTCAGAAAAAAACCAGACATTTACATGAACTGATGCAAAGTGAAGTGAGCAGAACATTGTAAGCAACACTGTGATAGTAATCAATCAGGTGTGAAAGACTTGGGAACTCTGATCATGCAACGGCCTACCGCAGTTTAAAAGCCTCCTGATGGAAAATGCTGTCCACCCCCACAAAGAACTTCATGGATGCACACAGAGCAGACTGAAGCATTTTCTCCTTTTCTGGACATGGCTAATGGAAGAATTTGTTTTTCATTATTATATTTTTAATGTGTTTTTTTTTTCTCACTTCATTGTGGAAGGTAGGGTGGGGAAGGGGAGCAATGGAGAGAATTAGAACCTGAAAATAAAATAAAATTGGATTTAAAAAAAAAAGCTTACCGGAGACTGAGACAAATAAGTGAATGCTTTTGTTCCCATAGCTAAATGTTAGGGTGTTGTATTAGCCTCTGACAAAATCTGAGAGACAGCTGAAGGAATAATTCTTACTGATCAAAGCCAAATGAATGAGCTTTTATATTAGAAAAAAATCAGCAACAAAAGACCACCAGTGAAAGATGAGTGAATTGATCTCTTCAGTAACCAGAAACCCCAAACACGCTTGTAGGGTATTAATTCCATTTATAACAACTATGAGTTGGGATTCTCAGACCTCTTTTCAGTCAAATCTAGAGCAAGAAACAAACTGGGGGCTGGACATGGTGTGTAGCTGTTTCTCTAAAAAATCCGTCTGAGACAAAAACTGTCGGTTTTCAAGAACCGAAAAAGACAGGCTAACCACCTTATTGGGCTGTTGGACTGTTCTGACAAGCAATTTCACACCTTTAGGACAGTAAAAATGTTCTATGCCAAATAAAGTGTTCTTTTTCAATGCATTAATTGCTTTATTTCTTCTGTGTGTGTACATACATATATCTATATCTGTGTATATATATATATATATGTATATATGCATGACAAACTCTAGAATTTATTTCTTTTCATATTGAATGGCTGTCCTGAGATTTCCAGTGAAGCCCAGCCCTGTATAAGGCCCCTCTGCCCCTGCGACTAAGCTGGGCTTAAATCCTTTAGAACCTTCTGCTCCTGACTGCATGATTCCATTCCTGGCCCACGGGGCATGACAGGTGCTGCTTGTTAAAGAAAGTGCCTTTTGCTTGAAATGGAAGCTGAGCATTCTGAGCTGGAGGGTCTGAAGTTGAGGTATAAATAAACTTAAGTCCCTCTACAAGGCAACTGTGATCTGACTCCCTTTCTAGGACCCTTCCCTAGGCTGCTGCTGTGGGACTCTACCCCTGTATTATTATGGATCTGGAATGTTCATGCAGTAGCCAGAATGTTCAGGAATGACGTGGGAACGATGGATGGGCTGCTAGTAACGTGCTCATGGTGAATGACTTTACAGACACTGAGGGAGCCCTTCCGGATGTGGACTCTCAAATGCCTGGTGGTCCCTAGTAGGCTGAGGCTACAGATTCTTCCCCCTTTCCTCCTTCCCCCACACTGATGAGCTGCTGGGGCTGGGTCCCAATCTGTCACAGGCAGAGGCCTTCCCCATCCTCGAGCCCTTTGAGGTCTAGTCAGTGCTATTGGGAACCCCTGGGAGTTCCGTGTTGGGGTAGAGTATCAGCCCTTGGGGAAGGGGTGTTAGACAGGCTTGGAGAGAGGGACGACTGGATTCTCCCTGGTAGCCTGAGTTCAGGGTTAGCTGAAGGAACCAAATGAATGAGCTTTGGATATGAAACTCTTTTATATTGGTCTAGAAAAAGCCCACTAAACCCACTAAAAACAGGCATTGGAGACCTAATTATAGATTGTAAGTACTTCTGCGTCCATTTTAGTTAATATTTAGCTTCAGAGAGCTAAACCTGGCAAATGGCAATACAGGATATCTAGTACTTAGGGGATCTTGGGGAATTAGAAAAGACTTAAATGACTGATCTCAGTAGGAATACTCTCTTCTGTGGTGCAGATTGAAGCCCCCACACACACCTCATCCTACAGGACTTTGGGCCTCGCCAGTCCATAAATCACTTTGTGTGTGATGGGGGGGGGGGAGCATTTACGTAGGGGTGCTGGCCCAAGAAAGCCCCACAGATTCTAAATTAATAAAGTAAATGAATAGGCAGGTGCAGGGATATGAGTCAAGATCAGCAGTGCCAAGGGAAATGTAATCTTTGAGAGCTTTGGTGCCAAGTCCTGCTAGAAGGCGGCCCTAAGGATCCCTGTGGGCCAGATGTGCAGACTTAGAAAACCGCTGGGGGCATTGTGCTTGGCTATCTTTCTGATTGTTTTCCAGTTCTGTTTGAGGCTCGAGCAGCCCACTTGTGGGGTCTGCATTTGCCACCTCTGCTATAAGGGGCTGCTGCACTCCTGGCCTTCACTGTTTCTGGCCACCTGGGGATGAGGAGCAGGCCAAAAGGAGGGGAAAGAGGGTTTTTGTAAGTTGGTGGGTTTGACCTTTTGTCCAAGCTTTGCCAGCCCCTCTGAAATTCAGGTTTTATTGGCCGCCCTGGGTTACCACTTCTGTGGGAATGCTGCCCCAGCCTTTCCTGGTCTCCCTGGCCATGTGGGCCGTCTTCTCCCCTTGAAGGCTCTCTCTGATGTACAGCTCCCCAGATCCAGGCCCCGTCTGCTCCCCTGTGTTTCCTGACAAGTTTGTCGGGGCACCATCCCCCATCTGCGTAAGTGTGATGCTGGCTCTTCTCATTAAGCTCTTTGCTTGATTTCACACATCTTTGATAGGTCCTTACCGCTGTTCCCTGCACCATCCCCCCAAGGACCAGTGTGACCCTGACGCCCTCCTGTTCCAGGGTCCTCCCTGGCTCCTTTGGAGCTCTAGCCGACTGCTCCAGCCTTCTTAGTCTTCCCTTCCAGACCAAGTAACCTGCTTTCTCTTCCCTTCTCACCTCGATGTCTTTGTACAGGCCTGCTTTTCACTCTCCTCACATCATCCCTACCCCCGCCATCTCCCTTAACCTCAGGGCTTGAAGGGCTTTGGTCCCTCACAACCGCCCTGGGAGGAAGGTGCTCATGTTATCCCATCTTACAGATGAGGACTGTGGCAGTCAGAGCTTCAGCCCCCTGCCTAGGCTTTCACAAGCTGGTTAGTGGTTGGGGCTGGATTTGAACTCAGGCCTTTGTGACTCAGTTCTTAGCTAGGATCCTTCAAGTCCCAGTTCAAACCTCCCTTCACTGCGAAGCCTTTCTTGGTTGTTGGTCTGCTTATTAATGTCTTCTCTGCCCTCCATCTCCCTTAAATTTGTGTATCTGTGTAAACTCCAGATAAAAAGGAAGCTCTGTGGGAACTTGTATTTCTAGGGCCTCTCACAGCGGCTGGCACACAGGTGGTGCTTACTAGATGCTTCCTGAATAAAGAATGCATTTAGCGATGTCTGGGAGCTGCACATGTGAGGACCTCTAAAGCCCTCGGTGCTCTAGGGCATACGTGGCTCCTCACTTCCTGACCTCGGGTCCTTTACTGTAGAATTGGAGGATGGAGTCAGAGCCCTTTCTTTGATCTTAATAAAATGAATTTGGGTGTTTTATTGCATTGAGTTAATGATTTTGACAAAGAGATAAGTTCTCAACTAGATCTGGAAAGTGAAAGCCCCAGATATCTGACCTTCTGCCTCTGAATGATGACTTCAGCAGACATGAAATGGCCAGTGGAGACCAAGGGGAGCCAGTCTGGTCTGGCCCCTGGCTCACAAACTGAAGTGTTCTTTGCATCCACAGAAATGAAGCCGTTGTGATCTCTGGAAAGAAGCTGGCCCAGCAGATCAGGCAGGAGACCCGGCAGGAGGTAGAGCAGTGGGTCGCCTTGGGGAACAAAAGGCCCCACCTGAGCGTCGTTCTGGTGGGAGAGAACCCTGCCAGCCACTCCTACGTCCTGAACAAGACCAAGGCTGCAGCAGATGTCGGTAGGTCTGTGACATCTCCTCACATGGCCTCCGTATGACGCTTTGTCAGCTGCGCTCCTGAAGGGTGGCCTCCTGGCCGTCCAGCCCTGCTGTCCCTAGTTCCCTCCTCTAGACTGGAGAGGTGGGGACGCCTGCACACTGCGGGGAGCTGGGGGCATTGATAAGAATCTATAATCAGGTATCTGTTTGTGCCTACTACGTGCCAGGCCCGGTGCTGGGTTTGCCAAGATTAAAGGGAAGCAGAGGGGAGACATCATGAGTGTCTAGTGGTGAGGTGATCGTAGGGAGGAGGGTGGGAGGGGGTGGGGGGCACTAGGAGGTAGGGCTTGAGGGTGAGGCTTGAAGGAAAGGAGGGATTCCAAGAGGCACCGAGTGTGTGCAGGGGGAGCGGGGTGGGGTGGAGAGCATGGCAATGGGACGTCTAGCCTAGAGGAATGGAGATGGAATATTGTAGTGGATGAGGGACAGCCCGACCCGGAGTGTGTGGAAGGGAGGGTTGTGCTGTTAGGTTAGAAAGGGAGGAGGGCACCAGCAGTGAAGAGCTTTAAATGCCAAAAGAGGAATCCTGAAGGACTGAGAGAAGCAGGAGACTGGGGAGTGCGGGGGTGAAAGAAATGATTCCTGTTTTCAGAAAGTTCCTTTGGTAACTGAGGAGGGAGAGGGGGCGAGGCAGAATGCCAACGGGAAGGTTAACATAGGGGTCCTGCTGTGACATGGTGTGTGTGTGTGTGTGTGTTGTGTGTGTGTGTGTGTGTGTGTGTGTGTGTGTGTGTGTGGTTTACATAGAGATATGTGTGACCTTGGCCATATCATGCAACAGATTCATCCTTTTCTGGCGTGGTGGTAGGGGGTTACTCAGTGTTTGGGTATTTGTGGTGAAAGACTGTCAGGCACGTTAAGGACAGAGACCAGATTAAGGGAGCAGAACAAGCTTTGGATGAGGAGTAAATATAGTGAGCCTTTTGTCCTGACTTTCCCGCTGACCAGCCCATGGAATCTCTGGGCCTCAGTTTCTTTGAGGGTTTTCTGTTGGATCTCCCATGAAGTCTCAGGTCATGAGATTTTGTCCCTGGAGGTCATTGTTGGATGCTGTGTAGGGGAGGCCACTTAAGGATCGCAGTTCCTCAGAGGTATCCCCGAGGCCGGTGAGGCCTAGCCTCCCTGACCAAGCAGGCACATCCCAGCCTCTCTCTGGACTGAGGGCGGCCAGGCTTCCCACCAGCCCTTTGGGGTTTCACGTTCATTTGTTTGCTTGTTTTAATCAAACAGGAATCAGCAGTGAAACAATTTTGAAGCCCGCCTCCATTTCAGAGGAAGAGCTTCTGGATTTAATCGGCAAACTCAATGATGATGACAACGTAGATGGCCTCCTGGTTCAGCTCCCTCTTCCTGGTGAGTGTGGACTCTGGTCCCTCCTAGATAGTGGCTTTGTGGAGCCCCAGGCCTGCAGTCAGGAAGACCTGGGGTCAAGTCTGTTATCTGTAGAATGGGGACAATAACAGCACCTCTTTCCCAGGGTTATTAGGAGTATTTATAAAGTGACCAGGCCGCACATAGTGCTTGTTTCCTCCCTTCCTTCCCAGAGAAAGACTTCGTTTTAGTTTGGTTTGAGGCAGAGGGCTTGTGTCTGACTGGGCAGATGTACAGAATTTTACCTGTACAAATTGCTCAGACAGCATGGAGGAAGCTTCCCTCTTCCGCTGCTCCTCGGCCAGCCTCATCATCAGCCCTGTCCTTCAGAGACTGGCCTGCCTGCCCGGGATCCCGCTGCTAATAATTGGCTATTAGGAGAATAGAAGAAGAGTCTCTTCTCTTCCCAGTCAGATCTTCAGCAAGGCCTGGCCATGGGCCTCATGGACAGACGTCCAGAGCGTTGCCTACAGCTTAAAGCTCACTCAGAAATGGGTCAGTAGGGCCTGTGGCCCTGGCCTCGGTGTCCGAGCTCCGAGCCGTGTGGCCCTGGCCTTGGTGTCCGAGCTCCGAGCTGTATCCCACAGACCGTGGCTCTGCTCTCCAGTGGCAGGGTGGCCTAGAGCCAGGCACTTGGCTCCCTGAGGCTTGGGCAGCGCTAGGGCTTCTCGAAGCTCACTCACCTTCACACTTTCATCTTGCAGCATTATTGCAGACATAGTAAGCAGCTTGTTTGGATATTTTTTTAGTTTGCTCTCATATTCAGGGTTGTGCAGTGACTATTTTTTTGATGTTAAGTTTTTAAGATGTTATGGTTTCCTCTCACTTTGGTTACTGACCTCAAGTGTGTTCTGATGTTTGGCCAAGTGACCTTATTATGTACAGGCCTCCGCTGTCCACCCCCCTGACCCCGGGCTTTTGGGCGGGGGCCTGAGGAGCCTGATGCAGAGCTCCGCTCCCACTGAGGGGCTTTCTGTACTATTTCAGGGTGTGCCGAGCGTCTCAGCCTGTTACCTTACTTAGTTCTCACGGCGCTGAGGGAAGTCTTCCAGGGGCATTTTTCTGATTTGTAGGTGAGGCTTAGTGAGGGTAAGTGACTTAGTTTGGTTATAAAACGATTAGGGGTCCAAACTGGGAATTTAATCTGCCTCCTCTGGCTTCCAAGGCCAGTGCTCTTTCCATTAACTGTTGCTGCTTTTCAGAAATTGGCCAGACACTGATGGTGTTAGACTCGGTATATTTATGGAATAACACCACCTAGCATTTATCTAGTATTTTAAGGTTTGTATAGTGCTTTACAAATATTACTGCATTTTATCCTGACAACAACCCTTGGAGGTAAATGCTATTATTATTATCTCCATTTTACAGAGGAGAAAACTCAGGCTAAGTAGTTAAGTGACTTGTTTAGAGCCACACAGCTAGTCAACTGTCTGAGACTGGATTTGAACTCAGGCCTTCCCTGATTCTAGGCTCAGAGCTCTGTCTGTGGTGGTACCCCCGACTGTCCTGTCATATGCTGCCCAGCGATTTCCCCTAGGACAGATGAGAAGTTACTGGGCTGCAGGGGGCTTCATTCTTAGAAATAACCTTTAGGGGGGCGGCTAGATGGTGCAGTGAACAGAGCACTGGCCCTGAAGTCAGGAGGACCCGAGTTCAAATTCAGCCTCAGACACTTAACACTTACTGGCTGTGTGACCTTGGGCAAGTCACTTAACCCCAATTGCCCTGCCCTCCCTCCTCCAAAAAAAAAAAAAGAAAAAAAAAGAAATAGCTTTTAGGGCTAGAAGACTAGAAGCAGAGGTTGGGCCATGTAGGGAATGACTCTAGCTCCAGAACGAGGTCAAAGGGATCTTTATTTTTCTTTGTGGGTCAGCCTAGCCAGGTTATCACTTTTTTACAGACATTATTCTGAGAAGGCGTCCATGACACATCACAGTACAGAGCTCCTGTATTAGCTTGGCTGTATTAATGTATAGACTTTGGGTACTGTTTAGTCACCTACTAATTTACCTGTAATTTTCCATCCCCCATTTGTCTATTTTGTTCACAAGAATATGAATGACTTTGGCAGATGCATTGCCAGAAGCCAGATGTACAGTCTACAGCATCCTTCTGATTTTCCGGTCTAAATCACTTTCAAAAAGAGAGAAGTCAAGTTGAGCCACACTGTGTTCTTAGGTTGCCAGTGATCACCACTTTCCTTTTTTCTTTTTTTTTCTTTTTGGAGAGGGGACAAGGCTGGGCAATTGAGATTAAGTGACTTGCCCAAGGTCACACAGCTAGTAAGTGTTAAGTGTCTGAGGCCGAATTTGAATTCAGGTCCTCCTGACTCCAGGGCCGGTGCCCTATTCACTGCACCACCTAGCTGCCCTGAACCACTTTCATTTCTGAGTTTTTCACAGGCCGTTCAGTAGGCATTTCATTCTAGGATTTTGCCAGGGATCTTGAAGTTCAACAACCTGTGATTTTCCCTAAGGAAGAAAAGCAATTTATGTTTTACAGTTCACGAAAATCCAAGGGGTCCACATTTTATTAATTTAGTATGGTGGGAAGCACTGAGGGGTGGGGGGCCTGGATTCAAGTCTTCCTCTGATGCTCCTTGGTTGTAGGACCGCAGACAGGGCTGAGACCTTTTCTGAGCCTCAAAGTATTTGTATTTGAAGAGAAGGATTCTGACCAACAGAATTAATTCCTCTTGCTAATCAGGAAAACCCTCTTTCAAGCCCTAGCTCATACTTTATAGTCATTGTGAAACAGAAGATTTTCCATAATGATAAAGTAAACGTACATGCTTGTGAACATGGCTTTTGACTGGTTATAGCGTTGTGCACTAGTGATGGGAAGGTGTCCTGGGATATCTGGGAAGATCTGTCTTCTCCCAAAACCAAGGAGACTCCCTCCTTTATTTTTCTTTTAATTTAGTCACCAATTAGTTGTGATAAGTGTCCCGCTAGATTCACTCGCTCATTGTGACTTAATCTGGAGATTATTTTGATTCGATCCTTAATGTTCGGTTAGAAGGTCCCAGTCCTGGCTGGCTTCTCTCTGCCTGGTCTAGTGGTTCAGGCTCAGGACAGGCATGGGATGAACATCTGACAGGAGTTTACCTAACAACAGCATGGAAGGGGTGCTGGGTAAGGAGGCAGCCTCCGGCACCATAGGGCTGGTCAGGAAGGTGTTCAGACTCCCGTGACAGACCGCCAGGATTCCTCATGCGCATCAGCAGTTTGAGCCCTGGTGCCCTGGTCGGTGTCACTGCTGCTTTATGGAAGAACTCGCCTCGTTTCCGTGGCAGGGACCATTGTGAAGTCTCTGTACAAGTTATCTGTCAGTGGTTGTAGCCCAGAGGAGGCCTTGGTTCTGCAGCCTGCTGCACCCCTCTTTGCACACGGATCTGTGTCAGAGCCTCACCCTCCCCTTTCCTTCCCAGAGCACATTGATGAGAGGAAGGTCTGCAATGCAGTGGCTCCAGACAAGGACGTGGATGGTTTTCATGTGATCAACGTGGGGCGCATGTGCCTGGACCAGTACTCCATGCTCCCTGCCACGCCCTGGGGCGTGTGGGAGATCATTAAGCGGACCGGCATTCCCACACTGGGGAAGAACGTGGTTGTGGCTGGCAGGTCCAAGAATGTCGGCATGCCCATCGCAATGCTGCTGCATACGGATGGCAGGCACGAGCGGCCCGGAGGTGAGCCCCTTGGCCTATGGTCTGCCGTGGGAGGCCTTTGGGTGGTTCCAGCGTGCTCGCTGCTTTGTAGCGTTGCTGGATTTGTGTTCTGTGGGGTTAGAGCGTCCCTTGTTCCATTAATGACCTGACTGGGTGCTCCTGAGGCAGTATGCCTAGTATGGTGGGAAGCACTGAGGGGTGGGGGGCCTGGATTCAAGTCTTCCTCTGATGCTCCTTGGTTGTAGGACCGCAGACAGGGCTGAGACCTTTTCTGAGCCTCAAAGGCATGCAGCTTGATCTTGGAATGTCAGTTGTGATGCCCGGCCTTGCACTTTCTGTGGAGATGGCCCAGAGATTAGCTTCCCTGCAGCTCAGGACTCTCATTTGCTTTTTAAAAGGGGGATGGGGTGGCTAGGTGGCTCAGTGAATAGAGCACTGGCCATGGAGTCAGGACCTGAGTTCAAATCTAGGCTCAGACACTTAACACTTAACTAGCTGTGTGACCTTGGGCAAGTCACTTAACCCCAACTGCCCTGCCTTCCAAAAAGCAAAAAAAAAAAAAAGGGAGGGGGATGATGCTCTGGTGGCTGTAACTGTTCCAGTAAAGAGACAGCTCCCAGACAGTCACCAAAGAACAAGCTCAGTGTTTGGGTTCTTTGCAGGGGATGCTACCGTGACCATCTCTCACCGCTACACTCCCAAGGAGCAGCTGAAAAAGCACACCATTCTCGCGGACATCGTGGTGTCCGCGGCAGGTGAGCCTCGGGGGCAGGTGGCCTCTGGGCTTTGGGATGTTCAGGACTCTGCTCCTGCTCACACCATCCTTGGGGCACTCATTTGTAAAGGGAGTGGTGGGATGAGGAGCCCGTGAGGTCCCTTATGGATTTCAGTTCTCTGAGAAAGCCCCTTCGGTGCCTGCCAAGATGGCGCAGGCAGCGAGAAATGACTGAACAAACTCTAAAGCATAGAGCCCACAGAGTGGCAGAGGAGCAGATCTCCCGCTGAGGGCAGCCCGAGAGAGCCGCTGTGTATGTGCAGCCCGTCCTTGGGCAATGGCCCCTCCACAAGAGTCCGGCCGTGGGCTGTGATGCACATCAGATGTTCACTCCCCAGGGAGGGATATGCTCTGTCCTCATGACTGAGATGAGGCCAGCTACAGACGCTGCCTTGTGGGGGTGGCATTAGCATCCCATGGTGTGCCAGGAACCCCAAGAGGGCTGCCCTGCTCAGCGCCTCTTTCTGGTCTTCTCTAGCAGAGCCAGGAATCTTCTGGATTCTTTAAGATGCTGAAGCATGCGCTGGGTAGAGTGTTAACTCTGTGACGTGCTGTAATTAGACCAGCACCTAGGCAATGGCATTGTTCTGGAGTTTGGGGAGCAGAGAGAGAAATGAGGGAGTCAGGAAGGCGGCCTGTGTAGGCTGGAAGATGCTGAGAAGCCAGAAGTCTGACAAGGTGACAGGGAGTGGCAGAGAGGGCTAGAAGGAGGCCCGAGCCCGGTGCTGGCTCTTCTGGAAAGCTTTGGCTCTCACCTCTCTCCCTTGGAAGGGAAGATGCTGAGGACCTGAGGGGCTTGGTCCTCTGAAAGGGTTGTTTTTGTGCTCCCCAGAATGAGACAGAGTGAAAAGTCCTGGGATCAGAGGCCGAAGGCAGTCGGGGTGGAGAGGAGCGCTTGGCATCAGACTCAGTGAAATGCCTTGGCAGTGTTGTTTCTTTCATGCTGTTTGAAGTATCCCCCCTTGTGTCCAGGAGTCTTAGTGCAGAGCCTGGCAGACAGGTCTGGAGAGAGGTCATTTTGCCTTCTGTTCTAGGCATCCCTAATCTGATCACAGCAGATATGATCAAGGAAGGAGCCGCCGTCATCGATGTGGGGATAAATCGGGTTCACGACCCCATCACTGCCAAGCCCAAATTAGTGGGAGACGTGGATTTTGAAGGTAAGCGGCCTAGCGATGCCTGTGACTCAGACTGGGAAGTATCTTGTACCTGCCCCTCAGGTCAGGGCCCAGAACATGAAGGCCACACTCCCTTGTCTCTAGTGCTGTGTTCTCCTCAACACCAGTATTCCTCCTGATTCCTCCAAGGGCCGTCTGTGCTAGGTGCCTCTACTTTCTCTCCTTTCCCTCTTCTTCACCCCTTACAATCTGCCTTCCAGCCTCATCATTCCTGCAATTACCAGTGGTCTCCTTGACCTCTCTGTAGCCTCTGACACCATTAGGCACTCTCTTCCCTGGTTCCTGTTCTCTAGGTTTTCAGGACACTCTTCTCTCCTGGCTCTCTTCTGACCTCTCTGGCCACCTCTCTTCAGTCTCCTTTGCAGGGTCCTCCAGATCAGGTCCTTGGGGCTCTGGCCTGGGCCCTCTTCTCTTCCTCTAGATGTCTTCCCTTGGTGACCTCATGGCCTCCCATGGGTTTAATGACCACCTCTGTGCTGATGATTCTCACATCTTCTTGTCCTGCCCTAACCTCTGCTGATCTCCAGCTGCCTTCCAGACATCTTCTTGCACTGGATGTCCAGTAGACATCTTAAATTCAGTGTGTCCAAAACGGAGCTCGTGATCTTTCCCCTGCCCCGCCATACCCCCCATACACCTTTCCCTATCACTGTTGAGGGCACCACCATCCTTCATCCCTCAGACTCCCAGCCTAGGAGCCATCTGGGATCCCTCACTGTCTCTCACCTCCGTATCTATTATGGTGCCACGGCCCATTGATTTTTCCTCTGAAGCATCTCAAACATGCCCCTTCCCTCCTGCCACTGCCCCCACCCTGGTGCAGGCCCACATCACCTCCCCTCTGTACAACTGCAGGAGCTCTGGGGTCTGCTACCTCCTGTCTCTTAGCCCTCTGGTCCATCCTCCTCTCAGCCACCAAAATCATTTCCTTAAAGCCCGGGGCCAACTGAGTCTCTCCCCTGCTCAGTGACCCCCTGTGTCTCCCTGTTGCCTCCAGGAACTTGGCCTTGGAGCTCCTCCTACCTTCCCAGGCTTCTTACACCTTCCTCTGGCCAGGGAGCCCAGCCTCAGAGGCTGATCCGTGGACAGAACACCCTGTCCAGGCCGGCATTCTCGCTGGCTCTGCTCATCCTGGAGCTCTCTCCTCACCCCCTGGCTCCCGTGAAGTGCCCACTGAAAAGCCGTCATCTGCTGTGGATGTGGCTGCCCCTTGTTTCTGTGGCTGCCTTGCTCCCGTGGCTGGCATGTCTGTACACACTTGTTTACTTCTTGTTTTCTCCATCACACCGGCAGCTGCTGGAGGGCAGACAGTCTTTTGCCTTTTGCTTGGCGCAATGCCTGGCACACAGGAGGTGCTTAATAAATGCTGCTTGACTGGCTGGTGGGCATGGCTTGTCCCCTTCCTCTTGTCCTTGGGGCCTGTCCCGCCGCCCAAAGGCCTCATTCTGGGTGTCCCGGCCAGCTGTCTCATGTCTCCAGAGGGCTCTTTGCACGTGCTTGGCCATCGGCCGTGCATATGCTACTGACTGTTTCAGGGATGGTTGGAGGCCATCTGGAAAGGGAGTACAGGCTCTCACTGCAGACCCGTGCCACAGCCTGCTTCCCAGGCTCCCCCGATGCCCAGCAGGGGGGTACTGTAGTGGGTCTACTCAGGCTTTGCAACAGCGATGCTAGTTCTTTTGAAAAAGGTGAGGAGATGCAGGCTGGGTGGTTGTGTTGTTTGATGCCTTAAAGGCATTCTGAAGAATGGCGGAGAGTCATCAGCTATTCTGGGGTCCTGGCAGCTTGGCCGGCTGCTCTTCTGTTTAACAGAATCTGTGTGTGTCTGAGGGCACACAAAGATGGGAGGGACAGCTAAGGAGGCCTAAAAGATCTAGAGGGGCTGAGAGCATTGGGCAGGACTGGATAGGACGAAATTTAATAGGGTTCAGAAAATAACCTTCACATGTACGTGATGGGAGCAGCAGACGGAGAAGCTGAGAGCTGCCCTTGGGATGAGAAAGGCCTGGGTGCAAATCTCCCTGGTAGTGGCTGGGGGCCCCCGAGCCAGGCCCTTCACCTTTCCAGGTGCCACATCCCAGAGAAGGTGTGGGCAACTCTGCCTTAGGATGTGGGAAGCCCCTCAGTGGGCTGATGTCCCAAAAAAAAGACTCAGACTCTTTTTGGTGAGAGACTGGGTGCAGAGATTCTTTGTACTCAGAGTTCACCCTTTTATTCTGTCCCTGGATTTTTTATTTATGGAAAAGCTTCTCAGATTCTTGAGCTCAGAATTGTTTTTGATGGTCTCCTCTGGGAGACCTCCCTAGTTGGTTAAGCAGTATCCGCCTAACCTTGGTTGTGGAAGGGACTTAATCTCTTTCTCTTCCACTGAGTGCACAATGGGAGTGTCTGCATTCAAGCCTTAGGTCCATTCTGAGTTTATTGTGCAAGATGGCTCAAGACATTGGTGGCAGGCTCATTGCTTTCCCCTGCCATTCTGGGCAAGTGGAGGGGAGTCCTCCTACAAATCATGGTCTTGGGCAGCTGTGGTTTGCAGGTTCTCATGGTTCTGGCTTTTCTAATCTGTCTCGCTGATGAATTTTTCTGTTTTTCACCCAGATCTCCCTTATGCACAGACACAGCCTCCCCTGTGCACTCTTCTCTGATGGTACCAGACCCCTGCTCCCCCCTAAGCTAGGAGGATCCCCCTTCCTCAGATTACTTGGCACTGATCTCACCATGGGCATGTTTTATTCTCCCAAGAAAACGTGAAGCATTTTTGTCTTTTGTATCTCCATGTCTAGCAGAGAGCTTTGTGCATACATACAGTGCTTAATATACATTTGTGGGAATTGAGTTGGAAATCTTCAAAGTCTTCAGGCTCCTGAACAGTGTGGATGAGACTTACTTTATGTTTGAAATTGAGAATGAAAATGAGCGTATTGGGTTGGTGGTGGGGGTCTGCTGGGATTTCTGATCTGCTCCTGAAGTGCCCGCCTTTGCTCTGTTCCTGCAGAAGTCAAGAAGAAGGCCAGCTACATCACCCCGGTCCCTGGGGGCGTGGGTCCCATGACGGTCGCCATGCTGATGAAGAACACCATCATTGCTGCCAAGAAACTGCTGAAGTCTGAGGAGCGTGAGGTGAAGGCCAAACAGTTTGCTGCAGCCACCTCTTAATGGATGTTTCTTTATTTAAAAAACAAAACAAAACGCAAAAAAACATTCCAAGTGATTTTAAAAGAAAAGAAGCAAAACAGGCCGATAGAAATGCAATATTTTAATTTATTCTACTGAGGTCATTTTCTGGTATTTGTTTGCAGTCAGGCTATTTATTGGAAGTGTTAATGTAGGCAGCTGTGTGTTCTCAGAGACCTTTCTGAGATTGCTCCTGGGCCTGGCTCCCCCGGGCCTGCCCAGGGAAATCTGGCCCTTGTAGCAGCTCAGGCCAGTCATGCCCCGTATCACGTGGGACCGCAAGAGACTTAGTGGGCCACTGAGTCAGGAACTGCATTGTTGTGGTAACTTGACAAAATCAGGTAACCTTGTGATACTATCCCCTCCTGAACCTCCTCCGTGGTCCCCTAAGGTAAGCCTGGAGGCTGCAGTCTCACCTTGCTGGACTCACCAGTTCATGTGGAGGGAAAAGGAACCCACCATGTGATCTGGAACATCTTAGCTGGGTCCTCCACACCCCAAGGAAGGCTAGTTTGCTGGTTCCTATAAGTGCACGCCCACAGCTGTCCCAGGCTGGAGCACAGGTGGGTGCTCTTGCAGGCTAGAGCTCCTCAGTGGGGCAGGCTAACCTCAGAAGCATCCCCTAGGGACTGGCCAACAGGAAATGGCTGTTTTGAAAATGGGCTGTGACTCTCCTCTTCTTGTGGGGCCTGGGGCTTTGATTACAAAGGCCTTCGTGTTTGACTTCAAGGTTTCAATTCAAAACGTACACATTGGCTGTAACAAAAAGAACCCGGACCTGAAGGCTCAGATTTGGGGACATTCTGTGCTCTGGGGGATGCTGGGAGTTTATTTTGGCCACATTCCTCACAGCCTTGGGGAAGGGGACTGGGGCGGGCAGGCCGTGCTTCCCGGAGTGCCTGGCACTCTCCTGATAACCAAAGAATTTGCAGTGGCTGCTACTTTCTTTCCACTTAGGTCCCTGTTGCCTTTCCTGAAAGTCTTTTGAAAGCTTGCAGTGCTTACTGAGTTACCCAACCAGATTTTTGATTAAAGCAGTTTTTAAAAAAAAATAAACTCTGTGTGTGGTGTGATCTGTTCTGTTAGAGCACAGACATCTTCCTGTAGTGGGTGTGCCTCTCCTCACCTGGCCAGTGGGGCCTTTTTGGGACAAGTGCAGGGACCCTCTGGGGAGGCCCCAAACCCTAAGGTGTCAGTCTGCACAGGGCCTGACTCACCGGCTGAGTTTACTGGGCAGTTCTCCACATTGTGATGAATGGGTGAATGTCCTGTAAGAAGCATGTTCTTAGGGGCGGCCAGGTGGCTCAGCGAGTAAGAGCACCGGCTCTGTTGTCAGGATGACCTGGGGGATCGAATCCGGGCTCAGATACTTAGCACCACACCGAAATAACTGGCTGTGCAACCTTGAGCAAGTTACTTAACCCTGATTGCTTTAAAAAAAAAAAAAGCATGTTCTTCAGCGATGGTGGGTCAGAATCCAAGGACTGAGGCAGTTAGGGACTTGAGGTGGCAAACTCTTACCCCTGCAGGCAGGCAGGTAATAACCAATTGGGCCAAGGCCTCAAAAGTCAGATGTGGGGATTCTCTTCTAAACATTAATTTGAGTTGTTTTGTTACATGAAGTTTAACTCAGACTTTTAATAAGTGGTGAAATGACGTGTTTGGAGGCTTATTCATAGGAGTACCTCTGGGAACAGCAAGCAGCCTGAATTGCTGGGAGGCTAGACCCTATCCCTGAAGGGCGCCGTATTGTCCCTTCCCTTCGGGTTTTGTGGGGGTGATTGGTGCATGGTGGCCATCATCCTTATAGACAGCTAAATGATGCCTGGAATCAGGAATAGCCTAGTTCAGATACAGCCTCAGACACTTAGGAGCTGAGTGACCCTGTGCCTCCATTTCTAACACTGTAAAATTGGGATCATAAGCACCTCCCTCCTGGACTTGTGAGATCAAATGAGGCATTGTAAAGTCCTCAGCACAGTGCCTAGCACACACAGGCGCGTAACGTGTGTATTTCCTCGTATTCCCCATCTGCCGAGAGGGGAGTGACGTGAATCTTTGCTGGCACTCAGGAGCGGAGCTGAGAGTAAGTCCCAGTGAGCTGGTTAGGAGAGCCTGAAAACACGGGCAAAGTCAACAGAATTTCCTTGTTTATTGGATTGTTGGTAACATGATATATAAAATACTGATAATGATAAAATAAAATCCCATGTGGTAGCTGGTGCTAACAATCTCTGAAAACTTTAAGACACCACTGAAATCATTTCCATATATGTACAAAATATAAACAAGTACCATGAAAATTACAGCGATTGGTTTGTAAAAAGGAAAATTAAGAAGGCTTATCCCGGCTTAACTGATTTGCCAATTGGGCAGGCTCATTTCTGAGCATTTTGGGTTTGTTTTTCCATGCAAGGGCTGTGAGAGAACAGCCCAAGTTTAGAAGACAAACAAAAATGCCAAAATTTTTTAAGTTTAGCCTCTTAGCGATCATAGTTTTGGTTATAAAGGAAGCAAACATGCCCATGACTCCAAGTGATTGTGTTGTTACCAGAAGGGACAGGGGGTGTGTGTGTGTGTCTGTGTGTTCTCACACATTCTAGACCCATGGTTTGGGGTAATGCCCTCTTTGTGTGTGGAGACAAAGCTTGTAATGTGTATCTGTGATGACACATGTCCAATCCTGTTGGCTAAGTACAGTTGGGCTAGACCATAAAGTTCTAATTGCTGGTATTTAATATTGTTAATTTAGCAAGAAGCCGTGCTGAAAAATGGTTTTTCCAAGATGTAACACTAGAATGCTGGGCCAAAGCTAAAATTAACACTACGTGAGCCGTGTGTAGGAAGTGGGGCTGTTTCCAACTGGCCAACAGGGATGTGCCCAAACACCGGCATGGTTCAGGAATTAAAAACGCACAGTGCTTACTGTTCATGTAAAAGAGGTTTTTTGTTTGTTTTTTGATTTGAAATAGTGATTTCTAAAACTACAAGTGAATAAATGCCAGTTTTTCTTAACTCAGAAATTAAAAAAAACTAAACCCTATTAATAGTCAGTTCCAGAGTGTTTGTTCCACCAACAATGAGTGGAACTCATTTTTCCAAAGTGAGAGGAGAAGCAGAGTCATAGTGTCAACAGTGTTGGTCTTGGAGTCAGGAAAACAGGTTCAAATCCCGCCTCTGACATTTGACCAGGCATCTATGACCATGGCAAAGGCAGCTTCTCCATCTGGGCAATGGGAATGGTAAATGCAGATGCTATCTACCTTGCAAAACTGAGAATCCTGTGAGATGAAAGCAGAGAAAAGCCTTTCAAATGGTACATCAATGCCAGCTGTGATTATTGATCAAGGCGTGCGGAGCCCTGAATGCTTGTTTGTGTAGACCTGGCCCGCTCAGGAGTGAGTGAGGGAGAGGCATAGACTTAGGAAGTCTCAGCTTGGTCTTTTGGTAGTGCTCTGAGATAAGCTCGTAACAGTTTTTAGGTACTGGGTTTTTCCCCACCTAATTTTTTAAAGAGAGGTTGACTATTTTCTCCTCTATCCTAGCTGTCATCTTAGGAAGCAACTTTCTTGTTCTGCCATTCTGTGCCTACACCACATGAATTCGAATGCTTCCTTGGCACGCCGAAAGGTGGACCTCGACCTTCACTTGGGACTGAGACATGAGACTTTGCACTCTATGTCTTCACTGTATCAACCAGCTTGTGTCCTTCTCCAGAGCAGAGACAGGCTCTTTCTTTGAGGTTTAAAAAATGTACAGAGCCTGGTGTCTTGTTTATTGAATGGTAGGGTTTAGTGGTGCGGTAAACTGACCTAGATGTTAAGGCCCATTGCCTCCCCTATCATAGCTGCCTGTTAATGTTTTGTAGTCACAGCAGAAATGATCAACCCAGGCAGTCAAGGCAGACTCGGATGGCCAATGTCCCAAGGATATCACCAGTCATGAAGGGGGTGAGTTTTATGAGGTGAGGTTTTCAGGAACCTCTGAAAATATATTCTTGGGGACAGAGGCCTGTGGAGGACTCCCCAGGGTGTTCAGAACAGGAATGGGTGATGGTTTACCAAGAAGAGCTGTCACCACCCTAAAGGAAAGAAGGCCATGTCAGTCATGATGTGACTGTTGGGGGCCAGATAGGAAGGTTTTGTGCTTGTATTTCAGGAGAGGCATGACTATCAGGCCTCAGGTGGTGATCAGAGGCAGGATTCCATCTCCACTCTTACCACTCCCAATCTCGGGGTTGGTCCCTCAGGATGGTAGACTATAGAATACCCCTGATGACAGGGGTCCAATAGGTCTAGATTTTTATCAGGTTTGGGATTTGGAAATGGAGGCAGGAAATACCAGTGCTTAGCATCTCCCCTTCTAGAGTCTCTCCCCTAAAGTTTTAAAGAACCATATACCATTGCTTGTCTTTTCCTGCAGTACTTGGAGCCGGGGGGGGGGGGGGGGGGTGGGCGAAGCTGTGGCTTGATTGACAGGAAGGAGGTGAATGACAGTAAGAGCTCAGTCCCTGCAGAAGGATCTGGGAAGTGTTGGGGAGGGGGTGTCAAAGGGATCTATCTGTATTTCTGCCCCTAGAGAAGAATAAAATTGTGTGTGTGTGTGTGTGTGTGTGTGTGTGTGACAGCCAGGCCCTTCTCTGTTCCTCATCCAGCCAGTACATTCTGGAGGTGGGGGCTGGGCAATGGAAAGGCTGAAACTCTGCAAGCTACAGTGTGGTTTCACTGCCGATGTCTCTGGGATGTTTCTCTCCATCTCCATGCTCGTAGTCCGACTCCATCTCAATCTTCACTTGTGGCATTGGAAAACCTAGGCTCCGAGAGTTGTTGAAGGCAGGTGAAGGCGGGCAGGAAATCTTCAAGTGTAAGGTGATACTATGGGGGAAACCAGAGAGCAGAGAGTAGAGGAGGCAGGACTGACCTGACTGGGCCCCTCGGCCTCCCCAGGATCTTGAGGGAGCCTGGGGCCAGCAGCCGGCTCGCCTTCTGGAAACATGCAGAAACCGAAAGCCCTGCTTGTTCTGCAGTGATGACCCCAACAGGAAAAACGCCTTCCCCCCATACTACCTAAAATCCTGCCAATGAAAGACTCAGTGGGATGGTCACTAAGCCTTGTAATGTTAGTCTGCTTGGCCTTAGTGAAGCAGTTTCATGAGACGGCTTTCATCTCCCAGTCTGAGGGAAATCAGGGAGTTTTGACTGTGGGGATATTGGTTAAGGTGCAGTGGTCCAGAGGCTCCTTCTCACCTCCAGGTTCAGTGAATTCACTCATTGGGTACCAGCCAGACTGAGAATATTAATTAATCCTGTCTAAATGTTCTTGGACAAGGGGTCAGTCAGCTCTGATTCCACTTTTCTCCCATGCACGCCCTCCCCCAAAGCCGACCTGCTCCCTTTTTCGGACATCTCTAATCGTCAGGAAGTAGCCAAATGAAATCCTTCCATTAAACTGCCCTCCGCATACTCTGTACCTTTCACCAACTGTCCGCTCTTCAGGGTGAAAAATAACAAATCCAATCCCACACTCCTTCATCCACTGCAGACCCTCACTGTCTTAACTCTGGGCTAAATATATCCAGATGCCTTAATTGACCCTTGCTCAACACAGTCACCATGCCTCGCCATCCCAACTGCCCTCCTCTGGATATATTCCAGATGTATGTCCTTCCCAAAATGTATCCAGCACTAGGCACAATATCCCAGGTGTGATCTGGCCAGGATAGAAGCTGACAGGGTCACCAACTCCCTAATTCTAGATGCTGGACTTAATATATTCAGGTACCATAAGATCTACAAGCATCTAGGTGTTGATGTAGAGAGTGCTGACTTGGAGTCAGGAGACCCCAAGTTCCAATCTTGACCTAGAGCTTTGCTAGCTATGTGGCCTTGGGCAAGTCACCTAACCACTGTCTGCCTTGGTTTCCCCACTTGTAAAATACGGATAATACTTCGCAAAGCTGTTGTAAGGAAAAGGACATTCTATTTAGCAGTTTGGAGAGAGCTGCAAGTGTTTCAGTCACAAGCCTGGGAAATGTGTAGGTGGAGAGAGAACGAAGGCCAAGATTGTAGATGATTCTTTCTAGGAATTTATTCTTGGAGGAAGGCGAGATAAGGGATGCCAGCTCAGGAGGAGATATCCAGGAGATAGAAGGGTCAGATGGGTTTTCAGGAAGGAGGAGCCCCCGAGCAGGACAGAAGTGAGGGGTGACCTTGGCTAGACCTCTCCTTCAGAGGCAGAAATAAAGGAGGAGAGGACAAGAGGCCTGAGATAAGGACTGGAGAATAAGGGTTTCTGCTGAGAGGGAGGCAGCAGAGAGGGCAGGGTTGTGGGCTTGAGAAGAGAGGTTTAGCGACTGAGGGGAGTGGGACAGAGAGAGAGAGTCAATTTTTGTTTTGTTAATCAGGGCCCGGCTGCGATTAGAGAATGTGAATGTTGGCAGAAAAGGAGGCCACTGAAGGGGCTGCCCTGAGCTGAGGGGAAGGGAAGCCTCTCTCAGATCTCTGTCATTGTCTTCCAACCGTCTTGTTCTTTTTCGTCTGTGTAAACCTTTTACCCAAGAAGGACACAGGCTCCTCCAAGGCAGGGACTGGCTTTTAACTTTACCTTTGTGTCCCTAATGACTCCTACAGTACCTGGCACACAGTCAGAGCTCAACAAGGGTTTGTGAATGAATGAATGAATTAATGGATAAAGTAAAAACTCTTGGGGGGAAATGGGCTGGAAAAGAGAGATGGACTGGGAGAACCGAGAAGGATGGAACCACTTGTGGTTGGGAGTCTGAGGAATGAGGGAGAGAGTTCAGGATGATGGAGATGGCCAAGCTCTGGGAGACTGTGACATCCTGGGGGGAGCTGAGGCACAGTAGATTTGGAAATGCTGGAATTGGAAGGACAGGGTATTCAAAGAGACATCAGCATATATTTTGGGGTCCCTGAGTATAAGGAGAAGGATGGGGTTACAGGGAGACGGTGAGCTGGGGCTGATCACCACTCGAAAAGACCTCAGCAACCAGGATTTGGGCCAGATGATGCAGACTATTGGAGCCACCCTCAAAGGAGGAGAGGGCACTGAGAGACAGTGTAGAAGGAGGGACACGAGGGGATCCCAGCCCCATGAAGGGCCTTGTACTTAGATAAGAAACCCTCTGTCCTCCTATGGAAGTGAATTAGATCATATTAACTAACAGGTCCAATTAGCTACAGGATAGGAGGTGCCCTACAAATCTTAAAACTCATTATTATGATGATGATTCAATTTGAGTTTTCAAGTCTCCATTATGAGGGCCTGCTGGCCTTGAAGGTAACACTGAGCTGCCTCCCTTCCCTCCTCACTTTCCCTGAGTCACTGCCAAGAAAGCATATTCAGAAGGGATAGGAATAGGGAGGGGCTGGTGCAGGATTTCAGTGGGCTGGAGAGCAGCTGGGTGAGGAAATGCCTGTCTGGCCCTTACACGGCTGCCTAGACCATTGAGAGGTTGGGTGACCAGCCCAAAGTCACAGAACTGGGATGCTTCCGAGGCAGGCCAAGCTCTCTGTGCTCCCTCCTGCTGCCTCTGCCCACAGGAACCCATCTTCTCATTACTGAGCTCACCTTTGGGACTGGGCCTTCCCTTCCACTCTTCCTCATTCTTTCATTGATTCTTTCCTTGTTAGCTCAACTGCCCCTCTGACTCCTGGCTTGTGCTCCTCCCTGAATGCCTTTCTGGAGGGCTGGTTTGTCCCAGCCCCGGGCAATGGTAAAGTTGACTCTGGGCTTATCAGGCCCTCTCTCTTCCACACTTTGGGCAGTCCTCTGGTGTGTCTTCCCTTCACTCATGCAGATAGCCAGTGCTCCAAAGCTTAGAGAGCTATGGTGGCCAGAAGTATTCATTACCTTCGGGGCTGACTGTCTGGGGACACATCTTTTTAAGAGTAGCTGGTTGAGCCTTCAGACCCAGATATAGCACTGCTCATCCCCAGAGTCTCACGTCAGGTCCTCCTCCCTGATAGGGGACCCTGGGAGGGCTCACCCTGCAGGGGCAGGACCTCCCGGAGCCTGAGATGTGACCATTTCATGTCTGATGAGGCAGCAGTGGAATGTACCTCCCACAAGGGCTGTTCAAAGGCTTTAGGCTCCTTGAAAACATTTTTTCTTATTTTGCCCCTGCCCCTGCCCTTTTCTCCCTCACCAGAAGTTGGGCAGGGCTCCATTTTCCCATCTGGTTTCCTTGCTTGGGCCATTGTTCTCCCACTAGAGGGTTTCCTTGTGTTATGATCCCACCATCCTGTGAAGGTGAGGCTGGGAAAGGGCTGCCCTGGAGGTGAAGGCCAGGCCCTGAGTTTGACTGGGCAGCCCATCCCCTGGCCCCTGAGCAGCCAGCTCCAGAGGGATGGGCGATTACCTTCGATCTCCATCCGAGTCACTGAGGAAGGGATCTGAGGGAATAGCTCCAGCTGAAAGCTCTTTTTCCTGAGGGGGAAAGAAGAGAAATGCAGAAAACTCGGAACCTTCAGGCCTCCCTCCCACCCCCTGCCCATTCAGCACAGTCCCTTCCTCCTTCCAGCCTTCAATCTTGGGACTCTCATCAAAAAGAAAGATCACAGAGTGAAAGATGGGCCTTTTCTGGGGGAAGGCCCACAGCAGGGGTTGCTTAGATCTGTAGGGGAAAGGGTAGAGAGGCTCAGGAAGGAGAGGGGGAGGGAGGGGGGCAGGGGAAGTGGAAGGGACAGTGAAGACCACAGCTGCAGAGTTGTAAGGGATCCTGGAGGTCGTTTGACCCAGCACCTCCTCTCCTGCCCCCATTTTACAGTTGGGGAAACTGAGGAGCACACAGGTGAAATGACTCGCCTAAAGTCACATAGGTATGAGGCAGCAAGAGGCAGGATCTGAACCCAAGGCCACTGCTTCCATCTCCCTCAAGAGAGGGAGGGGAAGAGCAAGAGAATCGAGAGTGATGGGGAGGGCCAGAGATGGTGGCCTGGGACCCCAGGTGCCTGTCAATGGCAGCAGCAGCAGCAGCAGCATCATGAACCCCTGAGTCTGTGGCCACATTAACCATCTTCCCTAGAGCCAGAGAAAGGCCTTCCAGTTAGGAAAGACCATCAGTCACCACGATAACATTGGCTTGTGTCTATCGAGCTGGAGAAGGCCTGGGACCACAGAGGACCTCAGAGACCATTAGGCCCATCAGACTGTGACCTCCTTGGGGGTAGGGATGGGCCTTTGCCTTTCTTTGTACTTTCAGCATTTGGCCCAGTGCCTGGCACATAGTGGGCCCTTAATACATGTTTGCTGACTGTCCAATAAGATTTTCTTCTGACTCAAACTACAAAGCTCTCTAAGAAGTTGGGAAGGGCCCATTTGGCCATTTGCAGATAGGCCAGTCTTCTTCTTCAGCAGACTTCTAGTGTGGATGGGACTGGCCCAAGGGTCTGGGTGTTATCATAAGGACAGAGCCCGGACCTGGGATACCATTACTATGTAGGACTCCCAGATGAGTAAACTCCCTCCACCAATGTAGGAGACTGGTAAACAGCAAGCCTCAGGGTGCTGCCCAGAGCACTAAAAATGTGACTTGTACAGTCACACAGCCAGCAGCTGTCAAAGGTGAGATGAACCAGCTCTTTACCAGCTGCCATGCTGCCTCTGGGGCAATATCATGGATGAGTGAAAATGAAAGAGTGGCTAGGAAATGGAAAACAGGAAAGGACAAACATTGGGTTGGAAGTTAGAAGACCTTCATTTGAAAGTTGCCTCTGCCTCTTACCACTTGTAAGACCTTGGCAAGCCACTGGCCCTCCTTGGCCCTCAGTTTCCTCTACAAAAAGAAGGGGCTTGGTTAGAGTGACGCTTTTTTGCCTTTTGTGTGTCCTGACCCCTCTGGCAGACTGAGGAAGTCTATGGACCTTTCCCTTCTCAGGGAGACATAAAATAAATAGGATTGCTAAGGAAACCAATCATGTTGAAATCATTTATCAGAATATTTCTAAGAAATTAATGGACACCGGGGTAAGCACCTTTGGATTAGACCTTCCAGTTCTGAACCCTCTTTCAGAGAATCTTATGATCTTGTGGGAGTCATAGATAGGTGTCTTTGCCTAAACAAGTCTTGATCAACACAAAGTTCAGGATGTGCCCTGGTCACTGAGTCTGACCCAAGTTCCTGGTAATGCTTTTGGCTCGGCCCCCATCCATGCTCTCCTGCCCCATCCCTTCTCTGAATGTGACATACTCTGAAAAGTAAAATGCAGGATCCCAAAGCTGGTAGACGTGGGAGACATCAAAAGGTTAGAGCAAGCAGGAAGGTATTTTACTTACTGGCAATGCAATGGATACCATTTTGGGGATCTGACTGGACAGGCTCCATGGGGATCTTTATAACTGAGGGAGAAGGGAACTGGGGCTGGGAAGAAACATCAGGAAAAAGCCCAATAAGTACCCAGGAGGTGAACACTGTGCATGCTTGGCAGATCAGGTGGGAAATGCACTAATGGGATCACAAAATGGCACCCTTCTGACAGCACAAGGGAACGATGAGGGTTTGCTAGGAAGCCCTGAGGGAATGCTTCTCTGCAGTCCAGGAACAAGCCAAGATCTCCCATAACCCAGGAGTAAGAACCCCTTGTGATCATCGTCACCATCAACAATCACCACCTCCCATTTCCGTAGTGCTAAAAGGGTGACAAAGCTCTTTCATCCCAGTGGCTCTAGGAGGGAGGTAGGGCAAGCACTAGTATTTCCCCTTTGGAGAGGAGAAACCCTGGCCCACAAAATAAAGTCACACGGCGAGGATGCTGTTGGGCTGGGATTTCCTCCTGAGTCTGGGCTCTTTCCATCTCATGACCCAGCCTTGTCCACCTGCACCGTGACCCCATTACAGAGATACAGGTGGGCCTCGCTTTAGGAACCCACTAGTCTCCCTCAAAGTGGGAGGTTAATGGAATTTTTCTCAGTCTAGTCCTGTTTTCCCAGTGACACATCCATTCCAAAATGTCCCTTCTAAGGCATCTGCCACAGACAGTGGCCTTCAAGATCTCCCCCCTTCCCAACCTATGCCCCTTCCTTCCAAACTGACTCTATGAAGACCCATCCAATTCCAGGAGCCCTGCACTCATCTTTATTGAGTTGTTCTCAATTCTCTCATCTGTCTCCGCCACTGACTTTAAGCTCCTATGGGGCAGAGTTCATGTCTGAAGCTATGGGCAGGTTGGTGGCATGTTAGATAAGAGTGCTGGGCCTGGAGTCAGGAAGATCTGAGTTCAAATCTGACCTCAGACATTTACTACTCTATGACTGGGCAAGTCACTTAACCTTTTTTGCCTCTGTTTTCTCATCTGCAAAATGAGTTAGAGAAGGAAATGGCCAACCACTTTAGTCTCTTTGCCAAGAAAACCTGAAAAGGGGTTACAAGTTAGACACAACTGAAAAGCTTAAGCTTTGGACACCCTCCAAGTGTCCAGTACAGCCCCAGCCCCATGGCTGGTGTTCACTAGATGCTTATTGGTAAGTGGATGAGTAAAGCGAAGGCCCTTTTGGGAAGGGCTGAGGTTCCTAGAGACTGTACAGTTTTCTCAAGAGCAGGGCCCATCTGGACTAGACAACAGCAGCCTTCATTTCATTTCTAGGAGGGGTCCTTCCAATGGAAGTCTCCTGCCTTGCCTCATCATGACATGGGGGAGGTGGGGGTGGAGGGGAGGGTAGAGCTGAGGTGTTGGCTGCATCTACCACACTGGAAGGTGAGGGCCTGCCCAACCACAAGGCCTGACCCCAGGTGACAAATGATTTCAGCTGCAGCCAGTGGGGAAAATGGCAGTCTAGGGCAGTAAGGAGTGTCAATCTGCATTGGGGAGAGGCAACACCCTCAAGAAGTCATGCCTCCCCCAAGGCTGTTTTAAACTGCTTTAGCCCCGGCCTCCATCCAGCCCTCTTAGTCCACGGGCTCCCTGAGGGTCAGAACTGTCTTTGAATCCTCAGCACAGTGACTGGTACATAGTAAGTGCTTAATAATTGTTGACTGAGTGAGTGAGTCATTCTGCGCTCTCCCACAGCAGCTTACACATTCCTGCCTGCATAGCCCAACTCAAGTCAGCTCCATTCAACTCGAATTCTGTGCCATCTGCTTTGCTTCTGGCTGCCCAGAAGGGCAGGGGTGCAGAGCAGGCTGGCCCCGGGTGCTGATCCTATTGCATGTCGGATGAGAAGATGTGGCCCCTACTTTTAGCCTGGGCAGGGGTCAGACCGGGGACCTTGGGAGGGAGTGGGGGCTCCCTCTGAGCCCGGGTGGGTCTCCATCCCCTTTGGGGATCGAGGGGCTCCTGTATGGGGGACATCATGGCCAGCTGCTCAGCCCGGAGGGTGGGTCCTGGCCTTGGAGTGGACGGGGTGTGTCTCCCTCCCTGGTACTCCCTGGCTCTCCCTGGCTCCTCAGCCTCCCAGGCCTGGCCCTACCCACCTCCTCACTGCTGCTACCGCCGCCGCCATCCTGGGCCCCTTTCCTCTTCTTTTTCTTGTCATCTTCCTTCTTCTTCTCCTTCTCGGGGATGATGTTGTCAATCCAGGCCAGGTCGTGCTGGGAGAAGACCAAGTCCAACAGCTTTCGAACAATGATGAGACCCAAGATCTGGAGGGGGCAGGCATGGAGAGGAGTTGGAGCTCCGAGAGAAGAGGAGGAGAAGGAAGAAAAAGAGGAGGAGGGGGAGGAAGAGGAGGAAGAGGAGAAGGAGGGCTTGGCTTAAGGGGCATCAAGAATCAAGTCTTCTGACAACCTGGGGCCCAGCTTCTCCCCTCGATGGATGGAGGAAGGAATGCCCCCTTTGAAGTCTGACTTCTCTGAGCCTCAGTTCCTCCTCTAAAATGAGGGGGCTGGATTAGAGAATTCCAAGGTTCTAGATCTATGATCCTGATCTTGGCTCTAAGCTCCCACTTGGTCACTTCCTGTCTATGCAATCTCAGACCCAGCATCTAACGGCTCTCAGGCTCGGTTTTCCTTGGTTACAAATGGGGCTATGTCAGAGGTCCGCTGTGAGGGAAGTAGACCACAAGCCCTTAGACCTGGGAGCTTTGGGTGGACAGCTTCCTTTCTGTAAGATCCCTGCAGGCTCTGACTCTTCCCTGGACCTCAGCCCACTATTCTCCCTTCCAGCCAGGCGATGGAGGAAGAGCAGTCCTTCCCCAGACCTGAGGAGAGGCAGGGACGGGGGTGGGGCCAGGCTCCCCGGGTCCGTTCTCACCATCACAGGAAAGATGATGGCAGCCACGGTGGACTTGAGGATCCAGAGAACGGCCAGGCAGAGGACCTGCACCAGGGTGAAGAGATGAATTCTGCGCAGGGGCACGTGGCGCAGGAACGCGTAGTCGGGCTGGTGCTTGGCGGGCATCAGGAAGAGCTTGCAGCGTTCCCAGAACTGGCCAAGAGAGCGGAAGGCTTAGCAGGGGTCAGGCGAGGCCCCGGCGCGCTTGGGGAGGGAGGATGGTCCCCAGGGCTGAGCCCAGGGCTCTGGACCAGGGAGGTCGCTGAGGATGGGGCCAGGGAGCAGCGGGGCACCTGGGACAGCTGGCCGGGTGCAGGACCAGGAAGGGTCAGTCTCGAACCCACAGCCAGAGCACCGCGGAGCATTCTGGCCGCGGGGGCAGGGAGCCTTACCTGGATGCCATTGAGAGAGGCCACACCCATGTAGAGAAAGACTCCGTAGAGCACTGGCATCGGGATGTACTGAGGGGAGAAACAGGGGGGGGACAGCTCTGGGCGGGGGGGTCTTGCTGGCTCTGACCCTCGCGGGATCAGCTCAGAGCAGAGACCAGCTCTGCGGAGAGGACTCCTTTCTGTTACGAGGCATAGGGAATCACTGCCTCCCAAGGTAACCGGCTCATTCTCATTGCTGGGACCCTTTAGCACCCTGACCCGGCTCCCTGCGCATTCTGGGGCCTTCTAACAAAGCGGACCTTCCTTGATTCTCCTCCGCTTTTCTCTTCCCTTCCACATATGGAACGATGCCATAGGAAGTGTAAACTGCTTGAAAACAGCCCCGCGCTGGACCTCTCCCCACCGGGTCTCCTTCCACTCTCAGACTCGGGCTCGGCAGCTCAGGGCTGCTGCTGCTGCTGGAGGCGGGGGACGGTGGCCGAAGCTTGTCGGGCTAAGACTGGGCTTGGTGTGCGTTTGACAGGGGGTCTCCCCAGAGGCGGGGCTCCTTTGGTGCGTGAGAAGGTGGGTGTCTTCCCCTCCCCTCTCGAGGCCTTCCCTGGCTCACCCTGCAGAGACAGGGCAGTGTTGGGTGGGATCGTGGGAGTCTCACCTTCAGGACGGGAGCCAAGAAGACAGAGATCCCCGTCAGGATGAAGACAATGATGCCTGTTACTCTCTGCTCCCTAGCGATGCAAAGATGTAGGACAAAGTCAGAGGGAAGGGCCAGGGCCACGTCAAGACCCGACCACGACTGGAAAACCAATGTTCTCCAGCGCCTCCTCCTCCCTTAGAACGAGGCCCTTGAGGCCAGAGGCTGTTTTTACCTTCCTTCGTAACCTCGACACACAGTAGGAACTTAGCTTGTTGATTGACTGGCCTTCCTCTCTGTCTTCATTGGCACTGACCTCGAGAGCCCACACTAAGGACCCTGGGCCTGTCCTCTCTGGCCCTTCTGGGCCGGGCCAGTCTGGTCACTCACTCACTGCTCCCTCCCCCAAAAGGCCACCGTGATCTTCTCAATGAACCGTCCTCACCCCGGGCCTCATATCCTCCAGCCCCTGCTCTCTGCTTTCCCGGCTGGAGTGAGCTACTCCCACAAAATGATCTCCGAACCGAGGGCAAAGACCGAATTCCAGTAGGGCAGGAATTTACTCAGCATCCATCGGACTGAGCAGGGAGCTTATACATCAGCTATCTCAAAGACCTGAATTAGGGGTTGGAAGCTACGGTGATGGGTAGAGTGAAGAGGATTTCAGGTTGCTGTCACTATGCTGGAGAGTCTCCCACACCTAGCCAGTCTGGGCCTCAGATAAAGGGCAGGTGGTGGTTCCCAGCCTGGGAGAATGTACCCGTCAACGTTGTGCGGACCCATTTGAGAACCCAGGCTCCTCTCTGTGTCACAGTGAGACATAGGAGCGGGCTGCAGTCTCTCACGGATGTGCATCTCTAAATGGCCTTCCGGAATTCAATGCCTCCCCCTTTGGGGTCTAATCAGGAAGGGGACTCTGTGGGAAGGTCACCAAGGGCCATTTCAGGACAGGACAGGGCCTATGACCTTGTCCAGGTGTCACTTCCTCAGGGATCATAGCTAATGGCCCTTCTCCAGCCTTGGGATCTGCCATGTTTAGATGCATCAGATTATAGCCCATGTTGTCTATGCTGGTCCTTGAAGCATCCCATTCATCCCTGGGCTGGCCTTGGAAACTCCTCACTTTATAAGATACTGCCTAACAGCCCTCCCCTGGTGCAGCCTTTGAGAGCTAGGATCACATTGGTCCACTGATGAGATGACATCGAAGGAGCCCTTGCACTGAGTGCCTGGCATATGGGCTGTGCATAGCAAGTGGTGCCCACGGGGTGGGGGGAGGGGAGACAGAGACCAAGGACTCCGGGCCTGTGGTGGGTAATGTTTCATGGAATACTGTGTGTTAGGGTGATTGGCTTCTTCCTCTGCTGGCCGATCACACAGGGCAGACTAGCTGTGCTCAGACATTCATGGTATTGAATTAACCCAAGCAATGTCTGAGGTCTCAGCCCCCACCAATTACTTTCTGTTTGTGCATTCTTATCTGTGGGAGTGTTTTGGGCCTGCAAAGAGCCCCAGGGGCAGTGCTGTCATTTGGGTCACTGTACCCCTCGAGCCTAGTATGGTGCCTGATGCATGGTAGGGACTTCAGGAATGCTTGCTGATTGATGAGGGGACAAATGACTTCCCCAGGAGAAAGTAACTGACAATCCCAATGTCCCCAGGGGGTCTGAGCTCAGGGCAGGTAGAACCATCTTGTGATCTCAGAGGAAAGAAAACCTGCCCAGGTAACCAAAGAAGGCTCCATGGAGGTCGGAGCCAGTGGTGGGTATGATCTAAGTAGGCATGAGAGGCAGTTTCAGGGGTGTGTGTGGGGAGAGGGGAAAGGGAGTGGAAATGGTGTGATCAGATGTGTGGAGGCTGGAAAGTACGAGATCAGTTTGTCTGGAGCAGAGAAGGGACTTGTGTAGGGTAGTTTAAGAGAGCCTTCAATGACAATCTACAAAAGATGGTCTTTATCTTTGCATGCAAAGGATGGAGGAGGAGTGGGCCCTGCAAGGAGTACATTCAGCCCTGACCTCAGAGTCCACGCAGCTCTCTGTCCCATGCCCTGGTTCCCTCTTTGTGGGACCTGGCTGAGAGCTTCTGGGCTCCCCCATCAGAGGCTGCAGCCTTCTCCTACCTCACCCCCAGGAACTGCGGCTGCTCCCCCGGGGCACTGGTCTCCGTCTCCATCTTGAGGCTGTCGATGTGGGCTATGGAGATGACAGTGGCAGCCACGTACCAGGGCAGGCCCATGAAAGAGCAGATGGCCATGAGGATGCCCACCCAGAACAGGTCCAGGTGATAGCCTGCCGCCTTCTGTAGGAGGAGGAGAGACTGAGTCAGCACGGGCCACCATGTCCTTGGGCCACAGGCTGTTCCAGGCCCTCTCACCCATCACTGTCTCAGGTGATGGTCTCCAGATGGACTCGTGGGATGAGTCCTTGTTTCTGACAAGGCTGAAGCTCATGAGGCCTCTGTAGCTAGGCACGTTTCTCAGGTCCTGGGCTCCCTGAGCCCACAGGGCAGCTGGAGTGATGTAAGCTCACCAGGCTGGAAGGCAGAATGCTGGGGCTCCAATCCAGGCTGCTCTCCAGCTTGTTAACCTTGGGCAACCTTCACTCCCCTGGGTCTCAGCTTTCTCATCCGCAAGATGGGCACAATAGTACTTACCTCAGCTTCCTTACACAGCTTGGAAGGCAACTAGGCCATATAGCAGATAGACTGCTCTCTGGAGCCAGGAAGACCTGAGTTCAAATCCTACCTCTGATACTTATTATGGAACCCTCGGCAAGTCACTTAACTTGTCTTTGCCTCAATTTTCTTCTTTGTAGAATGGGAATAATAGCATTTACTTCCAAAGGTGTTTGTGAGCATTAAATGAGGTCACATAAATGAAACATTCTACGAACCAGAGAACACCCAAGCAGTGCTAGGTCTTGTTACTGTTAACAGAAGTATCAGTGAATCTGTCAGTATGATGGAGATGAGCTGTGACTGTAGCTGACCCAGGGAACCATCCTCCCTGATCCCAGAGAGCTCCATGTGGTTCTGACGTGGCCTGGCAGAGTGAGCCTGGACCGGGTGACCCAGGCAGCTTGGGGGCTGAGCAGGAGGTGAGGGCAGGCTCGTTCTAGCCTGGGGGTGGTCCTTTGGGAGAAGAAGCTCCAAGCTCTCCTCCCCTTGGGGCCAGGGAATATGTATTGTTCCTGATAGAAACCCAGGGCTTGAGACTGCTTCTGACTCAATCCCAGGGTGGCCTCAAGGTTTTTTTTTTTTCTTTCTCAATGGAGAGAGGGAAGTGGGAGGGAGAGAAGATGCATTTTTGTTGATTGAAAAAATAAAATGAAATTTAAAATGATAATAAAAACATATTGGCCTTCAATGTCTACAAATTGCTTTAACTCCGTGATCTCACTTGATTCTCAAAACCACCCTGGGACATTGGTTGCTCTCTAGTCGTTTTCAGTTGTGTCTGACTCTTCCTGCCCCATTTGGGGTTTTCTTGGCAGAGGTACTGGAGTGGTTTGCCATTTTTTTCTCCAGCTCATTTCGAAAATGAGGAAACTGAGGCAAATGGGGGAATTGACTTGCCCAGGGTCACACAGTCAGTTAAGCGTCTGAGGCTGTATTTGAATGAGGAAGATTCTCCTCCTGACTTCAGGCCCAGAGCTCTGTGCACTAGGGCGCCCTCTGGCCTCCCTGAGAGAGAAGTTCTCTTATTCCCATTTTACAAATAAGGAGACTGAGGCTCAGAGAGGTTCCGAGATCAATGGTGTCAGAGGCAGGGTTTGAACCAACGCCAGAACATACCACATTTAGAAAATAATCAGAGTCCACCGCAGCTGACAAAAAGCTCTGCCCCAACACCTCTGGGAGGGAGGGGGTGTGAGCATCATTGGCCCAACGCCCGTTAAAGACGGTCCAGGGGTGGGGACCTTGTGCCTGGCCTTCGCACTTGAGGATTTAGAAGGCCACGTGTGGTCATGGCCGCAGGTTTCCCACCCCTGCTTTAGCTTGTAGACCGAGAGAGGCTTGAGAGCAGGGACTGTCTGCCTGTTTGTCTTTGTATTTCCAGTTCCTAGCGCAGTGCCTGGTACACAGCAGGGGTCCAATAGATGCTCCTCCCCCCTTCCCCGCTTCCCTTCAAGGCCAGACAGCGCATCTGCCTCAGACCTCAGAAATGCGTCCTCCGCCCCCACAGCCACGAGTGCGCCCGGCTGCTGGCCGCAGGCACCCGCAGCCT
>NW_027186374.1:3993444-4021748 GCF_028583685.1 Petaurus breviceps papuanus | reverse complement strand
CCTTATGGTATTACCTTAAAGACTGTTGGCACCTGGAGCTTTGGAGTATTGAGCCCAAAGAAGCTGTCGAGAGCCACGAAGGCCAGAATGGACATGAAGATGGAGAAGTCGCTGATGAGCTTCCGCAGCTGAGGAGAGAAGACAGCCACAAAGAGGGCTTGGGCAGGGTGGGCAGGTGGGACCTGGGTGGGCCCCGCAGACAGAACCAAGAACCCAGGGGTCCCTGGTCCTGGCGTCCTTTCCCACAGCTGAGCACTCTCCCAGGGTGTTACATCCAGAGGAGAATGTCCTGGACTTCTGGCAGTCACGCTGGAGTGACCTTGGGCTGGTCACTCTCTGGGCCTCAGTTCCCTCATCTGTGAAACTGGGGGTTGGAGTGACCTTGAAGGTCCTTCCAGGTCTAGGCCTTTGAGGCTGTAGGTGATTTCGGGCTGATCTCTAGGATGGAGCAAAGGTTGGCATAGTGGCTTCCCAGGTGACATCCTGCCTCAGATCTGTGGGCTTTGATTTAGAACAAGTCCACATGCCTCCCACTGCTGCTCACTCAGACCCAGAGATCATTTAGACAGCCCATTGGGCCAACAGTTAATTATAGATGAATGAAGGGTTTTGCCATAATGTTAATAAAACTGTAGGAAAAAATTGCTTCCCCAAACTAAGGACAGTCATCCTTCCTTTCTCCAGCCTTCCCGAGCCAGTGCTGAGCATTGTGAGCTGCCTGACCTGTGGTTGGTGCTCAAGCTAGGCAGAGTTGTAACAAGGGTGGGGTGACTAGGGCTTTGGCCCAGGACATAAAAATGTACACGCTGGTCCTTTTGTTCAGGGTCAGCTGGAGAGAGAAGCTTGATTGGAGGTGTTAAAAAGAGGTAATTAGAGGAAACAAGACATATATTGAGTTAAAAATAAGAGAAAGAGGTGGGGCTGGAACTAAAGACCTTTTATTAAGCAGTAGGAAGCATCCTTCCCCAGTGATAATGGTGTATGAAGGGTCCTTTGGGACTCAGTGGGACTCTGGGATAAGGAACCACTGAGTTAGGTCAAGAAGTAGACAACTGACCCCCTAGGGTGCTTCTGACATCCTGTAGGGGTTGGAGGTATGGGTTTGGGATCCCTTGAAATCCCTTATCCCCTGGAGTTCAGAGGTTGTGCACATGGGATCTCCTCCCCTCCCTGATCAGAATACAGTGTCTTCTACATTAATCCCTGGATGACCCTTACTCCCCAGGTTGTGTGCTGGTGAGAGAGAGAGATGGGACACGAGTCAGACTCAGGATAACAACAGTAACATTTCTTAGTGCAGGGGATAGAGTGCTGGGCCTGGAGTCAGGAAGACCTGAGTTCAAATCCAGCCTCAGACACTGGCTAGCAGTGTGACCCTGGGCAAGTCACTTAACCCTGTTTTCCTCAGTTTCCTCATCTGTAAAATGAGCTGGGGAAGGAAATGGCAACAGCTCCAGTATCTTTGACAAGAAGATCCCAAAGTGGAGAGTGAGGTCTGACTGCAATGACTCAACTGCCTCTTGGTAACATGCCATCATCACTACTTCTCCCCACTGGGGCCAAGCAGCACAAGCTGAATCCTCCTTTTACAAGGTCACCTTTCCAGTTCTTGAAGAGACAAAGTGCCCCCTCCCAGCCTTCTCCAGGCTAACCACTTCCCTAAGAGAGATAGCGCCTCTTACCCACGAGGGCGACGACCCCCATGGGGCAGGATTGTGTTTACTTCAGGACACTAGATTTTATGAAGGACACGACCAAGGTGCTGAGCCAGAGAGGGGCTCCTCCTGTGGCCGAGGCTCCATCCTCTCCCATTCAGGCTGGCCACCTGTGGCTGCCCCCAGATCATTGCTGGGGTGTTCAGAGCCATAGGATGTCAGAGTTGGAAGGGACCTTGGAGCCCATCCCCTCCACAACAGCTCACAAGGGACTGTGGGGGAGGAGGAATAGAGAGAGAATGTATGTGTGTGTGTATGTGTGTGAGTATGTGTGTAGTGTGTATGTGTGTGTGTGGTGTGTGTATGTGTGTGGTATGTATATGTGTGTGGTGTGTATGTGTGTGGTGTGTGTATGTGTGTGGAGTGTATGTGTGTGGTATGTATATGTGTATGTGTGTGGTGTGTGTATGTGTGTGTGGTGTGCATGTGTGTGGTATGTATATGTGTGTGGTGTGTATGTGTGTGGCGTGTGTATGTGTGTGGTATGTATATGTGTGTGGTGTGTATGTATGTGGTGTGTATGTATATGTGTGTGGTGTGCATGTGTGTATGGTGTGTGTATGTGTGTGGTGTGTATGTGTGTATGGTGTGTGTGTATGTGTATGTGTATGTGTGTGGTGTATGTATATGTGGTGTGTGTAGTTTGAAGTGACTTCTTGATCAAGCACAAGCAGGATGTGATTGCGGGGGGCACCCCGGGTCTCTTCTCTGAAAGCCGGTGGTTCTGCCCCATGAAGGCCCCAGCCCCCAAGGCAGCCCTTCCCACTTCTACAGAGCTGTGATCTATTGTTAGGAAGCTTTCCCAGACCTTGAGCCTCAGTCTGTCTCTGTAATTTCCGCTCATTGCTTCACATCCTCTCCCTGTCCCCCTTCCTTCTCTTCTATTCTCTGGCCTAAACGCCCTCAGTGCCTTCCAGCAGTCCTCCTGTGGTGCCATCTCAAGGCCCTTCCCCATCCTCTGCCCATCCCTGGTCCCTTTCCAGGTGCTCAATGTCCTTCCCAAAGTGTGGGGCCCAGACCTGGACACATCCGCCAGACCTTCTGACCAGGCCAGAGAGGAGCCGGCCTTGCCCCTCCCTAGTCTGGACATGGAGTCCCTCTCACCACAGTCCAAGAAGGCCCAAGCATCTTCTGTGGCTGCCACAGCAGCACGTGGCTTTAAGTTACGCCGAGCTTGAGGTCCACAAGCACCGTCTGATCTCCTTCCCTGGATCTGCTCTCTCGACCTCTCCCACATCTTGTACAACTTGTCAAGTTGATTTTTCTAAACCCTAGGGTGCTTTATGTTTATTGGATTAAATTTAATCTGCTTGAGTTCTGCCCTATGTTGTAGCCTGTGGAGGTCTTCTTGGAGCTGGATGTACTTCTACAGAAGAGGGTTGACCATCGGGGCAGAGCTCCGTAGGACATTCAGTCTCCTGCCCCATGATCTGGCAAAAAGTATCTGGGGTTTTGCCTTCTAGGCTCACCTTGCCCAGCATAGTAAACAAATTAATGATAGGGCTGGCTAGGTGGTACAGTGAATAGAGCACCGGCTCTGGAATCAGGAGGACCTGAGTTCAAATCTGACCTCAGACACTTGACACATTTACTAGCCATGTGACTTTGGGCAAGTCACTTAACCCCAACTGCCCTCCAAAAAAGCAAAAAAAAAAAATGATAATGAATTTGTGACAGGACTAGGCTTTTGTCTCAGGTTTCCCATCTCTAAATGAAGCGTTCCTTTCACCAGGGATCATTGTGATTCCTGCTCACAGAATGTCAACCAAAAGTCTTCACTTTGGAATCCAAAGGGTGACGACCCCGTGAGGTACCGAATCACTGCTGGGCTTCTTACCTTGGTAGGGAAATAGCGGCTGAACTTGAATTTCTTCAGGGACAGGGTCATGGAGTATGTCCCGAAAAAGAGAATGAAGGACATGAGTGCCAGGTCCGGGACAAACTGGCAGGAGCTCCCCAGCAGGCTCCCTCCATACCTCAGGCACTCCTTCTTGCTCAGCTGGGACCAGTCCAGAGCTGTCAGGTTAAGGGGATTGTCCTTGGGGTTCAAGCATAGAAGAGAGGGAATCAGACTTATACTGTCCCTGCAAACCCCCGAAAACAGCCCACAAGTCCTGCCCTGGGATGGCAGTGCCCGGACTTCTAGAAAGAGACCTTTCTCATTGTTGGGAGCCTTTGTGGTGGGTCCTTAAGGAATGCTGTTGCATCCATTGCCATTTCTGTACAATCCTGCTGTAACATCACTTACTCAGCTACTTAAACCCGCTTCCTAAGGCTCAGGTTTGGCCATGGCACTACCTTGCCCTGAATCTTCCAATGGCTCCAACTCGACACATTTCTGAGCTGACAGGGAGGGACCTTAGAGGCCATCTCATCACACACACACACACACATCCCAATTCTGTCCCAAGGTTCTTAAACTTTTATTGAAGGTTTCCAGGAAAGTGGAGATCCACCTTTGCTTCCCTCCTGAGGTAACCAGCCCATTCATTCTTGGACAGCTCTCAATGTCAGACCAAACCTAAACACTAAATGGAAATTTCTACCCATTGCCCCAAATCATACCCTTTGGGTCTAAAGAATTAATCACTTGGCAAGCAATCCCTCTTCTTTCTGTTTGGCTCCCCTCCTGACTTCCCCTTCTAAACATCCCCAGGCTTATTGGACAGCTTGGCACATTGTAAGCCCTTAATAAATGCTTGTTGATTGACCAATTCCTTCTTTTGATCCTTGTTTGAATACATTTCTCAGGCTCCTCTCTAGTCGATAGCTTGTTAGGGTTTTTGACAAAAGCCCAGAATCAGACCCCAAACTGTAGATGTGGCCAGACCAGATGGGGGCTCGGAGCATCTGTGTTCTGGGTAACATGGCTCTCAAGGGGACCTCAAAGCATGTTGGTTTTTTAATTATCATATCACACCATGAACTCATTGAGCAAGCATTTAGTAAGCCCCTACTATGTATTTGGCATATTTTGCACTAGGCTAAAAGAAACAAGTTCCTTGAGTGGTATCATTATTTGTTATTTGGCTTTCCACATGAATGTGTCCTTGGGTAACAGAACTTTAAATCTTGGTGCCCACTCTTCACACAGCCCGTGCTCACTGAGCAATGAAGGAGAGGACTGTCCTCATTTCTCCCTAACTTGGTAGCAAACTCCTTCCATGAACAAACTCAATCCATCATACATTTATTGAAGATATAGTCCCTGCTTGCCTTCAAGAAGCTTTCAATCTATTATGTGGCTAAGACCTGAATACAAAGAAGTGTAATGAGTGAGGTCCGGGGAGATGCTAGACAGTGCTCTGGGGACAGCAGAGAAAGCTTCATCTGTTCATTTATTCAACATTTATTGAGATCTTACTATCAACAAGGTCCCCTGTGAGGCAGAGGAGAGAAACATGGAACCCTAGAATTAGATACTCATCCAACCTTTAGATTCTCCAGAGCTATGCCAAGAGAGGGCACTAGGTGGCATCATAGTGAATAAAGCTCTGAGCTTGGAGTCAGGAACTCACCTTCTTGAGTTCAAATCCAGCCTCAGATACTTACTAGTTGTGTGACCCTGGGCAAATCACTTAACCCTCCTTGCCTCAGTTTCCTCATCAGTAAAATGAGCTGGAGAAGGAAGTGGCAAACCACTCCAAGAAAAACCCAGATGGGGTCATGAAGAGCCAGACATGACTGAAATGGCTAAACAACGGACATGCCAGGAGAGTGTGCATTCTGACATGACCTACCAGCTAAAAACAACTGAGTATGGAGTATTGAGTCTGTCACCCATAATAAGAGCTGAGAGACTCACCCCCAGCTTAGCCATGTTCTTACCACCATAGACAGGAAATCTAGGTGAGATGGCTCTAAAAGGTTATACCTTAGGAGAAAGAAGAGGATGGGATGGATAAAAGGTTGCTGGGAAGTGGGTGGGAGGGGGAGGGACAGGAATAATGGTGGATTTTTAAAATACATGCTTATATGAGAAAACCCAGGGGCTGGATGGGGGGGGCAGCATGGGAAGAAGGAACTCAAGGATGTTATTGGACACCACCTGGACAGAAGGTGGACGCAGAGGAGGCACATGGGAAACATGCCAAAAGCCAGAAGCATTAAGTAGCGGGATTCCAGGAATCCATACACCTGCTGGAGCTCTCCCTGCCAGAGGGAGAACAGCTCCTCGTTCCCTGGTTTGTTTAATGAGAATTTCATCATCGGAATGGTGAATGCACTGGGGAGGGAAATGGCTGAATCTCATTCTCACCAGCAGGGAATTCGAAGTGCTTGGGATAAAGTGATGGGAACTTGGCGGGGGGGGTCACTTTTTGCATCTTAGAAATTGTGATAGAAAAGGAGACAGTCTGAAGGGCAACCTCGGTTTTGGTAGAACAGATTTCAAAGGATCAGGAGAAAAGATGGGCTCTGCAGGACAAAAATTCTCTAGAGAAAGTCAGCCCAGGTGGAATGGGAAGATCTCAAGGATACAACTGAAGACAGAAACAGAAATTTTGCAATAATTACTTTGTAACAGTAGGATACCAACGTCTTAGGGCAGACTAATTTTTTACACTCCCAGTGCCTGGCACATTATTTGTCATTGTTGTTCAGTCATGTCTGATTCTACATGACCCCATGGACAAATCCATGGGCTTTTCTTGGCAAAGATAATAGAATGACTTGCCATTTCCTTCTCCAATGGGTCCCCATTTTATAGATGAGGAACTGAGGCAAATAGGGGTTAAGTGACTTGCCCAGGGTCACACAGCTAGTAAATGTCTGAGGCCCAATTTGAACTTGGATCTTTCTGACTGCAGGCTCAGTGCTCTATGCACTGCGTCACCTACCTACCCTTTGCCAAATCATGGGGCTTAATATTCATCGACTGATCTGCAATTTCAATGAGAAATTGTCAAAAGGGACTAATATGAGTGTACAGAGAACTCTCCAACTAACAGATTTTTAAAAGTCACGTGAAGGGGAAGGAAGCAAGGGCAGGTTGGCGAGGATGAGCTCAAAACCTTGGCAGGGCCCTGAAGCAGAGTGTCAGGAAGCGGGTGGGGAGAATGGGCTGGGAGGGTCAGGACAATGGTGGAACGGGGCAGGCAGGAGCTGACATCCCTCTTCCTCTCTGCCCACTTCAACACCATCCGAGATGGCTGTGAGCAAGGAAGCAGTCGTAGATCTGGGATGTGGAGGCAGGGTTGGGGGGAGGGGGTTACCTTTGCCCCCAGGTAGATCACCGAACAAGAACAGAAAAGGCTTTAGGTCTCCAGCAAGAAGCTCCTGAGACCCCAGGGAATCTCCCTGCTGATCTCCCTTTTCATCGTCTTGGGAACTGCTTCTGCTAAGGGGTATTTGAATATCTGTTTTTAAATGGATTACGTTTGAATCCTCAGAGACTGAAGGATCCACTGTTTCAGATGTCGAATAGCAGAACAGAAAGAACCGAATACTAGAAAAGTAGTTTTTTCCCCTTAAAGTCACGCGTTCAACAAGGGCAGAACAAAAATACCGGTAGAGAGAGAGACCAAAGCTGCACTTGAGGAATCCGTCACCGGGGCATTGAATGGACTGGCTGAGCCGCAGTCAGGGCCATTGAAGAGCTCGTGGAGCACGGGAGGGCTCTTTCCAAAAGAAGACAGTAGAGTCGCTAGCCTATAGATCAGTGAGCTTCACTCTGATCCCTGGCAAAGTTCTAGAATGCATCCTTAAAGGGCTGCTTAGTGAACATCTGGAAACCCAAGCTAACTCAGTTTTCTTTCCTGGGAGGACCACACAGAGGCTTGGAGACAAGGGGAATGTTATAAATAGAGTTAACTTAGGTATTTGACCTGAGAGGACACTTCGTCTCTCCCTCTATCCTTCTCCTTCTGCCTCCCTCTTCTGTCGCTCTCCATCTGTCTTCTTGTCTCTGTGTCTCTCTCTTTTACTAAATATACCAGTCTATACCATGAGGAAAAAACGAAACTACTTACCAGAGAAATATTAGTGTTGTTTGGTGCCAGTGGAGCTGAAGCATTGAACATGGTTGTATTTGCTGAGGAAAATGAATTTGATGGAGTCAGCAATTTCTGGAGAGCAGCTTCTCTGTGCATACCCCCAAACTTCCCAGCACCCCACCTCCCCTGCGTGGGTCAGACCTCACACCGTGTGGCCTCTCTGAGCCAGATCTTTGTGATAATAATACAAATGATTATGGGAACAACACTCTTAGCAAGGACTCCCATTCATATTGTTTTAAGGTTGGCAAAGAGCTTTACATGGATCTTGTCTCTGGTCTAGACTTAGGCGCTGCTTTGCTCAGAGGCGTAAGTGGAGGTCACAGCTTTTCTCACTGACCCAGTGAACCTGGGTCATTGATTATCGTGAACTTCCTGCCGGACGCTGAGGGGGTGAAGGGCTATGCCAAAGCCCCCAGTGGGAAACCCGAGTCCATCGGCCCCTGTTCTGTCTCCCTGATGAATGGGATATTGGGTGGTTCTCAGTGACCCCATTTCTGGACGTTGGGGCTGATCCAGGCTTCCAAGAAGCCCATGGCACCAAGGGAAGAATTAGGGGCGGCAGAGAGGGTGGGAACCCTAGCTCTGCTATCGACCAGCTGCTGGGCCAAGTCCATCTTTCTCTGCACCTGTCTGAGCCTCAGTGTCCTGACAGGCCAGGTGAGCCTGAGACTGGTATTAGCAGCCACGGGTTGGTTGGGGGGAAAGCTCTCTCTTAAGCATGACACTTTCAACAAGAGGCTCATGACCAGCCAGCCTAAAAGTCTGGCTGTGTCACCTGCAGACTTGGTACCTGCCCCCACTTTCCTGGGAGCATTCACTGGCAGGAATCACTTGGCTGTTTGAGGCCCTGTCTTTCAGGTCACTGGACCAGCGGACTCCAGGAATCTTCTGTTCTACCTAGCCCTGGAGGAGAGCAGGGCCTGGGGATGCAGTCACAAGGATGCTTCTGGTGAAGGTAGCCAAAGCCCCCTACACCATCCTGGGAATCTGACCCTGCCCTGGACTGAGTGTCCCTACAGGGGCCTGTGGAGAGAGGTAGGAAGATGGGGGAGGGTGCCACTGTGGGGGCCTCCTCTCTCTCACTTCTCTTGGTAGGTCTCTCTTCTTTTTCTCTTTCTCCTTCTCTGCCCTGTCTTGGACATCTCTTTCCTTCTCATAGGGTCACAGAGTTGGAGGGAGATTGTGGATCATTTGTCTAACCCTGACCTGAGTGAGAATCCCCACACAGTATGGCTTATCTCCCCTTCACATGACAAACAGTATGTGGAAGGTACCTCTCAGAGTCAAACTTGGGGTCTCTCTCTCTCCTCCCTTTTTCTCTCCTTTCCCTTCCTTTCTCTATCTCTTTCTTTCTCCCCATCCTGCTCTGCCTGGTCTATACCCACCCCCATATGTCTCTGTCTCCTCCTTTTTTTTCTCCTTTCTCTATCTCTTTCTTTCTCTCCATCTTTCTCTGCCAGGTCTATACCCACCCCCATATGTCTGTCTCTCTCCTCTCTTTTTCTCTCCTTTCCTTCCCTTTCTCCATCTTTCTCTTTCTCCCCATCCCTCTCTGCCCGGTCTATACCACCCCCCCATATGTCTCTGTCTTTCTCCTCCCTTTTTCTCTCCTTTCCCTCCCTTTCTCTATCTCCCTCTTTCTCCCCATCCCTCTCTCCCCTGTCTGTACCTCCCCCCCTCTTGTCTGTCTCTGTCTCTCCCTCCCTCTATCTCCTTTTTTCTCTCCTTTCCCAATCTCTTCCCCTTCCTCTCCCTGCCTCCCTCTGTCTCTTCCACTGCCTCTTTCTCTCTGGATCTGCAATTTCATCAGTGTAGGGGGCTCCTGGTGAGGGAGCTTCCTCCAGAAGGGCAACTGGTCTACACCATCTAGTCTTAGAGAGTTATCAGGGGAACGGAGAATTTCTGGGACCTGATGAGGATCACTCACGACCAGTGAGTGTCCGAGATAGGTCATGAACCATTTCCTTTTTCTTCACCCTCTTAATCCTTTTCTTCCTTCTCTCTTTTTCTTCCCTTCTTCCCCTGTCTCAGGCCTTTCTGTGGCCTCCAGTGGCCCCCATGGGCCCTGCTTACAGGAGCCCTCAGGATGGCCCCTGAGCCTCCACAAGTATTGAAGCAAAAACTGGGGTCTGTTCAGAAACCTTCCCTTTATCCCATGTCTATATCTCATATGCCTGGTTTTCCACCTGTCGTTGCCTCCCTGGTTAGGATGGAAGGTCCTCCAGGGCAGGGATGGTCTTGGCTTTTCTTGGTACCTCCAGCACAATGCTGGGCATGTATCAGGGGATTAATAATTGCTTGTTGACTCGACTTCTCCTTTCTGACTACACGTCTTTCCCCAGGCTTTTGTCACTCTGTTTTACAGTATCTTTCTTTTTCTCCAGCAGCAATGAAAGGGAAGGTGTAGACCAGAGGGGAGAATACCCTCAGGGGGCCCTGAGTGGGGTCTGTGCCCAGCGGCTGTGATTTATGTACCCCTTCATGTTAAGTGAGTGGCAGAGTGAAGATTGTGACAGTTTATAATCACGGCTCATGCTTCCACAGCTCTAGAAAGGCTTATTGTCTCATCTGACAAATGAGGAAACTGAGGCTCAGAGAAGCCACACTGATCCTGCTGGTCCTCGATGATATCTACACACCATGTAAAGTGGGCAAAGCACTTTCTCTGCATCAGCCCACCTGAGTCTCTCAATAGCCCTGTGGGGGGGGGGGCTTCTTTAGCCCGCATTTTATAGATGCACAGACTGAGGCCGAGAGAACTGAAGCAAGACCTGAGGTCAGGCCTCCTGACTCCAAGTCCAGAGCTCCTTTCCAGAGGCTTGTTGTTAGGTGCTTAGCCCAGTGCCTGGCATATAGTAGGTGCTTAATAAATGTTGATTGAGGAAATACGCTTTGGGGGAGATTAAGCCAGAGCATCACCCTGCTGTACCCTGCACTAGTGCCAGGTGGCCCAATGAACCATGAAGTCAGTGGATGCCAGGCTAAAAGCATTGTGTGAAGGCCAACCACTCCCTAGAGGTCAGAGCTCTCCAAGGACCACATGGGCCCCAGAAATTAGGGAATTGGTTGTGTGAGTCATAAGCAACTTCCCCAGAGACAGACCTTGTTATGACACCCTCTGCTTTAAACAATGATTGTCCAGCCTAAAAATACTCTTTCTGTTTGTGAAGACCCTCACACCATTCCCCCCCAAAAGCGACATCAAGGTGAGGAAGAAAACATGGACAGTCGGTGGCCAACATGGTGGCAAGGGTCCACTTATGAAGGTTGTTTGTGGTTTGCCTTGATACTCACTTGGGTTTGAAAGCAGCCAGATAGCAATGTGCAGCAAAGATAAATAGGGTAGAAATCAGTTACAATAATAAAAAAAGCCACAACCATAAAGAAAAAAGGTTCCCCAGAGAGAAGAGCTGGGCTCCCCCAAAGTGGATGAGTTTTATCATCCAGTTGAGTTGGATTATAGATCTGGAAAACAGAGAAACTACTGCAAGGCAAATGGCGCATGAGCGATTAGGGAGAAATGGGTTTTCCTCATTCCCACCCTCCATCCCACAATGGGAGGGAGCTGGCATTGTCTAGTGGCAAGGACCCTGGACTTGGGATTGGAAGGATGAGGTTTGTGGCTGGCCCTAGAGGCCACTGGAAGGCTCCTGTGACCCTCAACAAGTCAGAGTCACAGAGCTAGATGGAAAGGGGAATTAGAGCCAGCTCATTCAATGCCTTCCTTTTCCAGATGAGAAAACTGAGGCCAGGAGGACTGAAGAGGCTTGCCCAGCAACATATAGGTACTAGGCAGAAGGCCAGGATTGGATTCTATGTCCCCTGGCTCCAAATCAGGCCTCTTACCACTACCCCACGCTGAGTCTTGGTTTCTGCATCTATAAGATGGGAATTAGCAAGCTCTGTGCTCCCCTCGCTCCCAGGATAACCCGGAGGAAAGTCCTTCATCGGGCATGAAGTCCAGGCTCTTGGGCTATGAATCTGAGCTTCTGGGTTTGGGTGTGCCCGTTCCCATTATGCTCTGGGTTTCATTTACTTAGCTTTTTTTGCCCTGGGCATTAATCACAGAGGAAAGTCTGGAATCCCCATTTCACTTAAAAGCTGCCCTTTCTGCTTAAGCTCCATTGTGTGCTCTCTGGCCTGCCTCAGGTACCTCCAGACCAGACCCCCTCCCCAGAGCAGCACCCCCTTTGGCAGCTGCCAGTTGGGAGGGAGGATGGGCAGCTCAGCAAAGACTGCCCCATGGGTCACCTGTGTCAGGGGCGACGCATTCGCACTTGTACGTGGTGATGAGGTCAGGATTGAAGTCCATGTTGATGGGGTAATAGGCAAAGGCACTGATCATCTTCTTGATGGCATCATAGATGAAGATGAAGCTGATGAGGGTGGAGAAGCCTTCCTCAGTGAAGCGCGTGATGTACTTGATGATGAAGCTGGCGTCTGTCGCCACCAGGATGAGGCACTGCAGGGCGGAGTGCAGGCCAATCCAGAGGCGGAACTCCATGTAATCGATGTCGTTACTCCTGGGAAAGAGCAGAGGAGCCTGGAGCCTGGAGCCAGCACGCGGGTGGCCAAAGGCCTGACTATTAAAAGGACTGTCTCAGTCCCTGATCACTGCTTGCCTCACCATGGCACCAGCTAGGCTGGGAGAGATAGGTGGAAAGGTGAGGGTAGCAGGGAAGGTACCTAGGACTTGGTACTTTTCCTGAGACTGGGAATTCTGGGGAGGAGAGTAGGGGGATAGAGGGGAGGGCTTTACAAGGTGACCTGAAAAGAGGAACTTCACCATTCTTCCATTTTTCGTAAGGGCAGCTAGGTGGTATGGTGGATAGAACTCTAGACTGGGAGTCAGGAAGTCCTGAGTTCAAATCCAGACTCAATCACTTACTAACTGGGTGATACGGGAAATTCACTTAACCTCTGTTTGCTTCAGTTCTCTGGTCTGACCTCCCAAAGTTGTGAGGTCAAATGAGAGAATTATAAAGAGCCTGGCACATAGGGAGTACAATATAAATGTTAGCTATTATAATAATTATTATAAACAAGGAGAGGGAAAAGACTCCAGAATCATGGGATTTTCTCACTGGAAGGCTACCAAGCATTTGAAGTTCAGGAAGCCTGGTGACGGGGGATTGTGCATGTCGTTAACTTAGGCCTGATTTGGTATTGATATCTTCACAAGGACAGAGACTGGGCCCAGGATCTCATTGTTAGAGGGACTCTTGGGTGAGGAACTCTCACCACTTGGGCAGATTGGCACCTCAGCAGCCGAAGCCTAACAATCTCCTCGAGGCTCGAGAAGTCTGGTTGGCACAGAGTCTCCGGGCTTGGATACCTCAGAGGCAGAACCTTAACCCAGGTCTTTTGGGTTTCAAAGCCAACCTTTTCTCTCTTCTCTGCGCATTCTCTATATTTTCATAATATGATACAATCTTAAGGGTCGGAAGGAAATTCAGTGTGCATTTAGTTAGACTTTTGGTCTCTTCTCAGGGAATCCCTAGCAAATGGCCACCCAGCCTCTGCTTGTAGGCTGTGCTTTGTCTGGGGAACCCAGCCTGTGGCACATGGTGCATGGCCCCTCCTTGCCTTTGACCTGCAGCTCATGGCCTGTGGGCCCCCCACCCCCTTCCCTCAGGCCCCTGGGCAGACTCTGAGGCCACCAGGACGACTTGCCAGGATGGCTGTACCTACTTGCTGAAGTCGAACAGGAGTTTTTCGAAGATCAGAATGGGTCCGGTGCTGCTGAGAATGATGAGGGGCTGTCCAGCAAAGAAACAGAATAAGGAGCCAGCCATTGCAGTGCCCAAGAAGCTCTCCATCACTCCCTGGGGAGGGCAGATAGGGTGGGGAAGGGTCAGGGAAGTTGAGTGAAAACACGATTTCTTTTGGCTTTTCTCCTTTTTTTATGGTGCCTCTGTTTCAAGCTCCCTACTTTCTAATGTCCCCTCTTAATCCCTAATGTTCATTCTCCTCTCAGTCCTGTTTCTCTTGTCTCTTGGACCTTTAAATCAGGTTGTCTAATCCTGGAGCTTCCCTGAGACCCTGGGACCTCCTGGCCCTGCAACATCCAACCTTCCCTGGAACCACTGGCAAAATTATAAATCAAAGCTTGATTTATTGTTTGGTTCATCAACTAGACGTAAGAGAGGGGGGAAATGTTAATTATTCAAATTACATTTCAAAAAGAGTGTGTCTGGCTTACAATTTTTTTTGGGGGGGAAGGAGATTGTCCCATTTCCCAGCATGCCATGGCCTAAGGCCTTCTACACCTGGAACATCCCTCTGTAGGGCTCGTCCCTTTTCTCTTTGGGGCATTCTTCCCAGGACCTCCATTTTGTGGAAGGGCCCAGGCTGGCCTTCATTCCCTTCCTGGACTTCTTCTTGGCTTCTGGAATCCAAACCATGCCGCCACACCAAACCAGGTACCTCCCCACCCTTCCCTTTTGTAATTCCCTTTTGTGTGTGGGAGCCCCTAAGCTCCCAGAGGGCAGGGGCTGCCTTTCTTTTTCATGTCTGCCTGGCACATAGTAAGCAATAAATGCTCATTTCCTTCCTTCCCTATTTAATTTTCTCTCTCTTAACTCACCATACTTACCTCATCTAACCTGGGACTCCTGCAAACAGCTCTGGCCTTTGGTGTACCAAAACACCTTCTACCCTGATCACCGCACTGGGGAGCCATAGCCACTAAGACTTGGGATCCAAGGCTCCGATAATTTTACTTCTTAGGGTGTCTGTGACAGAACCAAGATTTTCTCCAGGAAGACCTGAATTACAGTCACAAAACTCTGTTCCAAAATCTTGCTCTGTCCTGAGGATTCTAGATTAACTTAGAACACGGAATTCTAACAGAGGTCCGGGCTGAGACTAAGCCATGATCTGTAATGTTTGAACATCACTGGGAAAAGTGACCATGCCATGCCTCCATAGATTTTTTGTTTAAAGTCTGTTCTATGCATGTGTAATATCTCTGTAGATAATATTATTTAAATTTGGTCATTTGAACAAAGTCCTATAACTGTGACTGAAAATGGGAAATTCACAGTTGTGATCTGTCTCTCTGTTAAATATTGGCCATACGGTTCAGAGCGCACGACTGAGGCACCCGCGGCCACCTCATGGCCGCGTCCTCTCCTTAGGCTCAGCTCTGGCCAGTGATGGAGCCGGACCCTACGTGACCTGCAGGTGCAAATGGAGGAGCACGACCTCAAGGTTTCCCTTTGCTTGTGTCCCTGGCTTGGGCATACCTGGTAATTGTCTGTGGCATCCCCCAGAAGCCCGCCAAAGGTGATGGCATTGGTGATACAGCCGAGGTAGATGAAGAGGATGGCAGAGATGGACTGGATGTGGAATCCTTCATAGAAGTCACTCGGGAACCAGGGCAGCTTCCTCTTAATGTCCAGCTGCAAGCCTCCGAAAAACCTGCTCGGCACAGAAAGGGAGACAGCGTTGTAGTTGGGGACCCAGGCCATGAGGAGAGTGACAGCTCCTGGAGGGAAAGGGGAGATTGTGGGCTTTCTCTCTCACCCTGAGGCACCTGATCTCAACATAGGACTTCACAAATCGGTTTGTGTACAGGACAGCACAATTAAGCCTTGTCCACTGGAGATGGGCAATAATAAATACTTGTTGGCTTGAACTGGTGGATAGGGGTCCAGCGCGTCAGCTGGTCAGTGGAAAGAAACAAGCATTTATTAAGCACCTACTGTATACCAGCTATTCTCTAAGTGCTTTACAAATATTATCTCATTTGATCCACACAACAAGCCTGGGAGGTGGGTGCTGTTAGCTCCATTTTACAGATGAGGAAATCGGGGCAGACAGCAGTTAAGTGACTTGCCCAGGTTGCACATCTAATAAGTGTCTGTGGCCAGGCTGAATTTCAGGTATTCCTGACTCCACTGCCAGTCTTCTCTCTACTCTCTCAATGATTCCAAAAATTAACATTGAGAACTGAATACTATGTCTTTCCACTCCCCCGCCCCCTAACCCAGGCAGAATCAGAGCCCAGGAGGACAAGAAGGACTAATGACAAAGAAGGAACCGCTAGGGTCCCAAGGATGTGTGGTGGGTGGGGGTGGAGGAAGGTGAGTTGATCTTAGGCTTTGGCTCTCTAGGCAAGCTTTTGTTGGGGTGGCAACTTTGAAGTCAGCTGTCGTTCAGAGTAGAGAGGCCACTATGTGGGGGGACACTCATTCCAAGGCACACGAGAATCCGAGGGATCCAAGGATTTAGAGTCTGAGAGCCGTCTTATTTCCATGGTCATGGTGGAAGTTTAGCTGATGAAGGCTTGTCATACTTAAGGAAATAGGGATATCCCAAATTTGACAACTTTGTGGCCAATGGTGAAGGTGATAGACTAGAAATCCACTGGGGTCCCCCTGCCCAGTGATGACTTTGGGGCTGTTCTGGAATGATCATCAGCCTTACGAAAGGCTTTCTCAATTGACAAAAAGATCCCTTTAGGTTTCTCAAGGGCAGCAATGGTTTTCTTGACTTCACAGAATTTCATAGCTAGAAAGGATTTCCGATACCATCTTATTGGATGGGACAGGAATCCTCTTTGCTAAATTCTCTGTGAAATGGTCCTTCAGCTTCTGCTTGAAGACTTCCAGTGATGGGGAGCTCACTATTTTAAAAGGTACCCCACTCCCCTTTTGGACAGCTCTAATCATTATAAAGTTTTTCCTTATATTGTCTCAATCTGTAGTTCTAAAATTTTTAATCAAAGCACCACATTTTGCTCACTGGGGCCAAGCAGGACATATGCAATTCCTTTTCCATATGAAAATTCTTCAGGACATTTCAATACAGCTGATATATGTCCTAAGTGCCTAGCAAAGTGCTGAGCACCAAAGAGATACTAATGATTTACTGACTTAGTGATTTCCAGTTAGTACTTTGAAAACATGGTCACATTCATGGACCTAGAGAATTATAGTACTTAGGGGTGGAAGGATCTTTAGGCTCACTAATTTTGTTGCTTTATTTTACAGAGAAGGAAACTGAGGCCAAGAAAGGTTCTAAAGGTTCCCACAGACAGCAAATACCACAGGGAAGATTTGAACCCAGATTCTCTCCCTATAAATCCAAAGTGTGGCTCTCCGTCCTAACAACTGTCCAGCAAAGTATCGATAATGTAAGAGTAAGGTTGTCGCAGTAAATGAATCCACCCTAGGACAGTTTTAGAGGTTGGTAATGGGGATAGGGTTGGTAATGCCCCCAGAGCCTGAGAGTGTAATAAGGAGAGAGAATAGGGTGGGAAGAGTAGAGAAGATGAAGGTCTGGACTGTACCTTCCTGTCCAGACGAGCTCTTCTCCAATTTCATGCACAGCTGGCATCTCACCATCCTCACCACCACCATCTGCCCCACCTCCTCCTCCAGTCCCAGCCCCCGCTCCGCCTCCTACGGATCCATTCATCTGTCCCAGCTCATTCAGAGAGAATACCGACTTCCTGCAAAGAGGAAGTGGATGAGAAAGATGCCAAGGTGCCGTCTTTGCCCGGGTCACTCTGCCTGGTATCCTCTCCTGGCCCCAGGATCCTCTCCTACCTCTTGTCAGCAGAAGGCACTTTCTTTGGAGGCTCGATCCGGATATTTGGGTCCCACTCTCCAGGAGGGAGGACAATCACCTCATCCAGGAATTCATCGATGCCAGCAATCAGGTCATCTCGGTTTCTGGCTTTGTAGGCCACATCACTAAAAAGCTGAAGCCAGAATTGGGGAGTGGGAAAGAGACAAGCATGGCCAGACTTTGAGGCCTCCTGAGGACCAGTGTGGGGTCTGGCTAAAGGTCACAGGAGCACTGCCCCTTGAGTTTAGGCTCCCACCTGGGACTTGGCTCTTTGTCAGGGGAGAGTGCTCTATCCTCAATGGCCAAACTATTTTCTTCTCAATTATTATTAGGGAGGCAGCAGTTGTGAAAAAAGTACTGATTTTGGAATAAAAAGATCACAGTGCCAATTCAGGCTCAGCTATCTGTTTGTCCAATCATCCAATCTTGCTGGGCCTCAGTTGTCCTATCTGTAAGATGAGGAAGTTGGTCTAAGAGATCTAAGGTCTTTCAGGCTCCACAAATCCTGTTTCTGGGCAGGGCTCTCACAGTACTGTATTATAAGCCAATGGCCCTTTGATCAGTGTGGACTCTATGCTCTGGAAGGAATAATCATGCTTACCTCCCCATGTTATGGATGGAAAAACCAAGGCACAGAAAATAAATGAGCAAAGTGCATCTTTGTATCCACATTGGAGGCAGGATTCAATTCAACAAACATTTATCATATGCCTACTATATGCAAGACACTGTACTAGTGACAGACTGATAAACAGCTCCTGCCTTCAAGAAGATTACCTTCTACTGGGAGGAGACAGTGAATAAACAAAGAAAAGAACATTAAGTTATCAGAGAATGGGGAAAGGCTTCTTATAGGGAGGGCCATCTGAGTTGAGCCCTGAAGAAAACCATAGATTCTAATTAATTAATCAGGAAGCATCAATTAAATGCCCCTTCATGTACCAGGCACTGTTCTCAGAGTCATTCCAGGTATGTGGAGTTTGGGTGAGTGAGTCTGGTTGGACCACAGATAACACCAAGGAGAATAAGGTACAGTGAGTCTCTTTTCCAGACCTGGGAGTTCAGGACATGACTTGACCTCTCCTCCAGCCCACCCCATCCCTCTTACTTGGGGCCTTCATAATGCATGCCCATGCCCCTCAAACACTGCTCTGCCGGAGAGTAGCTGCCATCCTCAGCAATGGACACTCCCTGGAGCTCAGCATTGCTCAGAGTGGAGCCCCCTCCCCCCCCACCCCAGGCTTCCTGCTGCTCTGATCACAAGGGTTCAGCCTCCCCCTCCTCCCAGCCCCCCACCCCGTTGTCTCAGTTTACTGCTTCTAATCTGGTCTCACTTTGCTCTCTTCACAGTCTTGAACTCACGCATTTATTCATCCAACAAACATGTGTTAAGCATGTATACAAGGCACTGTATCAAAGGTGGAACCCACAAGGCATCCCTTCCCTCAAGGACCTAGTCTTCCTGCTGTGGTAGTAGTACATAGCACAGAACTTCAGAGTTGGAAAGGACATTAGTGGTCTTCTAGTGCAGTCTATACTGAAGGGAATCCCTGCCATGCCAGGGGACGTCCGGCCAAGAGAGCTGCCCCACTGCCTCCCACCCCTATTAGAGCAAAACCCTAAGGTTTGCACCAGGCAATCAGTAAGTCCAAGGAGAGACAACAGGGAGAGGCTTCTTTCACCGCTGATCTGCCCCAAAGACACCTGGCAGCACCTAGGCCAGAAGATGATGTTCTGAGGATGATTCTTTGGACCTGCATGGTTGTGTCTCAAAGTGTCTGGTACAGTTGGCCCAGTGGAGGCACCTTCTCCTCATGGGAGATCTTGTTCCATGGGCTTCCTCTTTTTCCCAAACACAGGGTCTGAGGTTCAGGGAGAAACTGGGTGCAGGGAGGACCTGACAAGACCCTTTGAAGTTTTCCAACAGCCAAGAAAACCTCTCCTCACTCTCCATCTTCCCATCCATGCCACCTTGTGAAGTCTGGGTACAGGACTTCTAATACTTCACTGGGAAAAATAGGCCATCTTTCTCTCTTTGCAGCCGTCATCACCCAACCCTCCCAGGCAGTCACCCCGTTGGTTTCTGGTGCTTAGTTACCTCCATCTCCACAGCATCTCTGATGGATGCTCACCCCCTTCTCTAGACCCTCCTTACTTCCGGGCCTCATCCCCTCTTGCCTGGACCCAGCCTGGACCTCACCTCCAGTTTCTAGAAGGCACTCCCTCCTTACCTTTGCCTTGCAGTTTCCCCGGATCCTTCCTTCAAGATTTAACTCACACCCATCTTCTGCCTTTCCCATTCTCTTAGCTGCTAGTTACTTACCCTCTAAACTTGCTTAGGTGACTCAGTAGTACACAGAGTGCCTGGCCTGATGTCAGGAAGACTCCTCTCCCTGAGTTCAAATCTGGCCTTAGACACTGACTAGCTGTGTGACCCTGGGCAAGTCACTTTACCCTGTTTCCCTCAGTTTCCTTATCTATAAAATGAGCTGGAGAAGGAAATGGCAAACTCCTCATGTATCTTTGCCAAGAAAACCCCAAATGGGGTCACAAGGAGCTGGACAGAACCAAAAAATGCCTGAACAGTAACAAGGTTACCTTCCATCTCTTTCTTGTATGCACTTAGTTATTTAAACGTTTCTCCCCTGTTAGAATGCAAGCTCCCCAAGGTCACGAGCTGCCTTTGCCTTCCTTTGTATCCCTGGACTGAACCCAGTGCTTGATGCATGGGAAGCACTTCATAGAGGTTTGCTGATCGACTGATTCAGTCTATTCTTCACAAAGTTGCCAAAATCATCTTCCTAAGTCACTGACCGTGTCACTCCTCTGCTCAAAGAGCTCCCCTGGCTCCCTGTGCCCACACTCTGGACAGGACACTCTGGAGTTAGTGCCTCCCATGCTCCAGACACGCAGGACCTCTATCCATGCCCTGCTCTGCCTGCCTCTTTCCCCTCTCCCCTCTGCCCCTGGACATTCTTCCTTCTTCCAAGTTGCAGCTGCTGCCTCTTCCAGGAAACCTGCCCTGATCTCCAGGGGAAGCCCCACAGGATTGCTCCTCAGCATCTCACTGGGATGTTTCTTCTTCATCAGTTTCTATTCCTATTTATCTTTTTTATTATATGAGACCACTATTTGAGATTGTATTTATTTGTGGAGATGCCCTTCCTTCCTTCCTTTCCATACTGACTTTAAGCAACTTGATAGCAGGCCTGATTTTTAGTCCTTGGATGCCCAGCACTAGCTCTGAGCTCCCTGAAGGTTTGTTGGGAGGGGCTTAGGCTTACCTTTTTGAATTGACTGACCAGTGGAGGGCACCAAGGCCTTGAACTTTCTCTCCTCAGCCTTCCCAACCCTTCAAGTCACTGAAATCTCTGAGGAAAGCCTTGGCGGATTATCATTGGAGATGTGGAGGTATTTGAAGCCTACTCATAACTTTCAGACATTTGGCCCCTGAGGCTTCCAGCCTCCCCCCTTTCTCTTGTTTACTTTCTAGCTCTAGCCCCATCCTCCACAGGCCTGGCTCTCTCAGACTGCTCCTGCCCTAGGTTCTGACTCAGGGGTCCCTGTCCCCAGCTCTCCTTCCAGCCTGGAGAATTATCTGGTGTGACACAGAGGCACCCGATGGGGCCAGGCTACTTACATCATCGACCATGAGGGTTGCGATGGCCCGGCCGATTTCATTGTAGGATTTGGCTTTCCCATGAGGGCCTAGTAAGATGAACAGGAATCTGGGAAGGAGATGCAGAGAGGATGATAGCTCATGTTTCAGAGCTTTTCCATGGACAAAACACTTTCTCAACAACAAGCTGGTGGATGGTGCCTGCCTTTTTATTCCCATTTTGCAGATGAGGAAGAGGAAGAAGGAGCAAGAGGGGATATCTCAGACACAGACATTTCTTTTCTTAAAATCTTATTCTGCTTCAGCCAACTCTTTCAGTCCTTTAAAATCTATGTGTCCAGAGTAGGGTCTGGACTTCTGATTACAATGGTGTGGGGAACTCCCAGGTGAGTAAACTCTCTCCACTAACGCAGGCCGGTGCCTTCTCAGCAACTTAGTCTTAGAGAGGTGCTGGGAGCACTTCACGGTTAAGTGACCTGCCCAGGGCCTCACAGCCACTCTGTGTTGGAGGCAGGACTTGAGCCCATCCCTCAGGTCAGGTCAGCTCTCTCTCCACTCCACTATGTATGTATGTGTGCTGCTGCGCCTTCAGAGAAAGATGCTTTTCTTATCTTGAGTGTGACCTAAGGGCATTGATTCCAGCCTCATCTCTGAGCCCTTTTTTCTTCAGATCTTTTCTCTTTCATGGGTCTCCCCATGTCCTGGCCCTGACTGACCAGCTTCCTTCAGGCTCTTTCTGGATCTCTTCTGAGATCCTGAGAAGACGGGACCCCTTGTACTTCCCAAGCCCAAAGGCCTGTGGGACTTCCTTCTCAGTCACAGCTGGGGCTCCTTTAAGAATGGATCATAAAATCTAGATCTGGGAGGGACCTTGGAGGCTGTCCTGTCCAACCCCCTCATTTTACAGAGGAGGAAACTGAGGCCCAGGGGATCTGGGAGGGATCTTTCATTTCACAGAGGAACAAACTCAGACCAAGAGCTCTGTAGGCGCCCCAGCAACATCTGTTGACCACTCAACTGACTGGCTGCCCCACCACTGTAGTGTGGCTTACACCACCACTCACCTCGTAGGCACAGGGACCTCAGTCACACCTCCCAGCATGGTGGACTGGATGAGTCGGACAAAAGCAACGAAAGGTTGGTCCAAGAAGTCGACCTCTCCCACCAACACATTGGAAGCTTCCGAGTCCTTGGGGATCTTCTTCATGAATTTGTTTTTCAGCTGTTTTGGGGAAGATAAGAGAAGAAACATCCCATCCTTACCCCTCAGACCTCATCCCCACTGCAGGGGCATTGAGCCCCTGCAGCTCCCGGACCCTGTGATCTAACTCCCTGACCACAGTCTCCTGTCCTCCCCCTCTCCTTATTCCTTCCCTCCTATTGTCCCTGCTTGGGCCTTCACTGGGACTGCTGGCTGCTCTGCCATCTTGACTTTCCTGTCCATCAGCCCTGTTCTGGCTTCACCTGCCACCCTATTCACAGTTGCCAAATTCTCTGTTCCTGTTCCAGGTAGCTGAAGTTTCAGCCCACGTGCGAAGCCCTCTATCTCCCCCTTGGTTTAATCTTCCTCCTCAAGTTTGCTAGCATTTACTTCTCTGGATAACGTAGCCCCCAAGTGGCTGGGCAGAGAGACAACGCATTTCTTGAACATTCACCATGGTCACTGGTGAGGTGCTGGGGATACAAAGGAGAGAAAACCATGTGGTCCTCACCCCCTGGGGGCTTTCTTTCTGACAGTGGGAGAGGACACCCAGCGCAGATAGAACACAAGCCCCTCAGAGGGCAGGATCGATTTGGTTTGTGGTCTCTGTGGCCCTGGTGCCAAGCAGGGTCCTCAATGAATTAACGTGCCTCTCCCTGTCTAACACTCCATGTTGCTTTTCCTTAGGTGGATGTGTGGGAGAGAGGAGCAGCTCAGGAGTCTGATCTGGAACAAGGTGACCTTGGCCACAGATTGGGTTCTGCTCGATTCAGGCCCTTTGGCCAACTCATGGTTTTGCTGAAACAGTTGATGGACCAGCTGCCTGGTTGGCATCGGGATCAAAACGTCAACATGACGAAGGGACCTTCGGGGGAAGCAGCTTGCAGGAAATCAGGACCGATGCCAGGGCAGTCTCAGTGCTGACATAACTCAGAAAAAAACACGGGCAGGCATCCCTAAACACTTGGTGTCCCTGACAATCTCTTTGTCGTGAGTGTAGCTAAGCACCTAAGAAACAGCCTTCTTTGGGGCTCAGTATTTCAGGTGTCCCCCCCTTCCTAGGGGATCTAGGACAGAAGCCTCCCTGCTGCTGCTTGCACAAGACCCACCATCTCCTGGCTCTGGGTGCTTTCACTGGCTCCCTCCTAGAGTCCCCTGCCCCCCATCTCTGCCTCCTGGCTTCTTCCAAGTCCCAGCTAAGATCCAGCTTTCTGGAAGAAGCCTCTTTCAATCTCCTGATTCCAGTGCCTGGATGATGACCTCCAGTCTGTCCTAGATCTGCTCTGTACATGGATGCTTTCATGTTGTCTCCCCCACTAGAATATAAGCTCCTTGAGGGCAGGGACTATCGTTTGCTTTTGTTTGTATCCCCAGAATTTAGCCCAGTGCCTGGTACATAGTAGGTGCTTAATAAATGCTTATGGCAGACTGAGAATTACTCAGGGTCTAGCCTGGTGAGGGATGGGAATGGGCAAAAGTCAATGGCAGGAGCAGACTGGAGAAGGAGGAAGGTCACAGTCATTGGCTCCTGAGAATGAAAGGGGGCATAGGACTGGAGGTCACAGCATCATGGGTTTGGAGCTAGAAGGGACCTTAGGTCATTGAGTACCACCCCCTCACTTGGCAAAGGAGGCCCAGAGAGACCAAAAGGCAGCAAGGTGGTGCTGCAGTATAGAGGACCTGAGTTCAAATCCAGCCTCAGACACTTATTAGCTGAGTGACTCTGGGCAAGTCACTTAGACTGGTCTGCCTCAATTTCCTCGTCTCTACAATGGGACCTACATTTGAGGGCTATTGTGAGGATCAAATGAGGTAACAAAAACAGCTTTGTAAATCTTCCAGCACTATAGGGATGCTATTAGAGCCAGGATCTGAATCCAGGTCTTCCTAATTCTAGATCATCTCTGTTCACCACCTTGGCTCTCAAGTTCATACTCTAATGACTATGAACTTCCCAAGACCCTCCATGGAATTTCAGTGAATGAGGAATGAGGAAGATGAGCCTAACTGACAATTCTATATTCTTCTGCTTATAAAGGACTTTCCTCACAACACTGCCACAAAGACAGCATTGGTCAGAATTACTGATCCCATTGACAAAACTGAGGTTTGGAAGATGAGGCATTTTGCCCCAAAGAGCCCAGCTACTAAGTGTCAACACTGGGAAAACGAGACGGAAAAAGCCAAACCAGACAGTCTGGAGCTGCACACACTCCCTCGCTCATCCTTGTAGCTCTGAAGGCTGCGAGGGAGAAGGAGCAGCATTTCATGAGGCTGTTTCCTTGGAGTGTCCCCACCGTCTAGCTCTGAAAAAACCATAGCAGGAAGAACATTGGACTGTGTGTCTGGAGACCTGGGATGAATCCAAGCGATGCCTCATACTGGCTGTCTTGGGCAATCGTTTTACCTTGTGTTATCATGGCAAGTGGAGCCGAGAGACCTGGGTGTTTGTATCCTGGTTTGCCCTTCTTCCTCTGTCACCTTGGGCTCGTTATTTTCCTGCCTTGGGCCTCAGTTTATTTCTTTTTTAAAACGAGAAGGGTTGGACCAGATGGATTCTGAGATCTCTTTCAGCTCAGAACGAACTGTTTGCCTTTGCGTCCTCATTTGCCAAATAGGACTATTAATCCTTGCCCCACCTTGTTGACAAAGCTGTGACAAGAATTAAGTGAGGTGAAAACTATGAAGAACCATGTAGAACTTAAAACACGTCATCATTGCCAGTGATGTCAGGGGACCTCTGGGCAGTGGAGAACTGGAAATGGGGGTCTCCACCAGACCAACGCGACATGTGGGTCAGTGGAGAGATGGAGGGCTTGGTTATGATGGTCTTAGGGAGAAAGTGTAAGTGGGCTGCTTCCTGGAGAGCTTATGAAAGACCTTGCAGAGAGTCTTGACCTATGGTTTCATGGGGGAAGGGCAGTAGGAGGTCAGGAGAATCTCCCTCCTCTGGTGAAAACTGGCAAATACCCTAATTCTTGATAGTTGTTTGGGAACAGAGATGTTAAGTGACTTGCCTAGGGCTCCAGAGAGCAAGCAACTCCCTTCACTTCTGCCTGTCTCAGCTTTCTTATCTGTAAAAGAAGGGGCTCAGACAAGATGACCCCCAGAGCCTCTTCCAGGTCTGAATCTATGGTTTTGATGCAGGTTCTCCTAAGAACCCCACTGGAGAAAACTTCAGCCCAGCAAATTATACATACTTGCACATTGATAATTGCATTTCAAAGAATTACAGTATTTTGAGTTAGAAGGCATCTAGTCCAGCCTGTGCCTTCTGGAATCCTCACCATAACACACCAGTCAAGCGGCCTTCCAGCCTCAGCTCAGAGACCCCCGAGGAGGGAGATTTCACCACCTCTGGGGGTAGCTTGCTTCATTTTTGCAGAATTCTACTTATTGGTTTTCCCCCTAATATTAAACATAAATCTATGTCTCCAAAAATTGTTACTTAGGCATATCCCCAAATTCAGGCTTTTCTTTGATTCACACCTGCATCCCTCCCCAATAAGTACCTCTGATAAATGTTTTTTTTTTTTTTGCCTCTGGTTCCTTTTGTGGCCACCAGGGGGTGCTGATGAATCTAACTCAAGCATCCCTTGGGCATCCCAGCAGACTAGACTTGGTATTGGGCTTCTAAGGACAGACAACAGCTTTGCATCTCTAGATCTGCTCACTCCTCTCCTCTCCCACTCATGGATTTGAGTGCCTCCCACTGCTTCCAGGATGAATTTCTCATGTTCTTTCATACCTCGGTGTCTCCCCACCCTAAATGACCTAGTTTCTAGTCTCTCCCCGGTGCACTCCATCCCCCATCCAGCCACCAAAACGATATTCCTAAGGCATCAACTGACCGCGTCACTACCTGCTGTGGCTCCCATTTACCTCTAACACTTTAATTCAATGAGCATTTATTGAGTCCCTACAGTGTGTTAGGTAATCACAAACTCTGCTTAATATTGAAAAGCCTTTGTAAGCTGATGTTAGCCCATCATTCTGATTCATATCACATGATTCCTTCTCAAACTGTCTATGTTCCTTTCCTCAGCCCTCACCCTTCTAGACCTCTCTGCAGCCTTCGACACTGTGGACCGTCCTCTTTTCCCTAGATGCTCTCTCCTCTCTAAGTCTTCATCATTCCCTCTGGTTCTCTTTCCAACCATTCATCTGTTTTTCAGTCCTCTCTTCTGGTTCTTCATATCACAACATGGTACACCCAGTGGTTTGTCCTGCACCCTCTTCCCTTCCCTCATATACCATTTCCCATGGTGATCTCATAAGCTCCAGTGCATTCAGTTATTGTCATTATTTGGATGACTGGGGATCTATCTCTTCAGCCCTAGACTTTCTTCTGAGCTCCAGTCCTTCACTGTCAATGGCCTTTGGATGCCTCAGACTAGATATTCTATAGGCATTTCAAACATAACACGTCCAAAACGGTCCTTGTTCTGTTCCCACCAAACCATTCCCTCTCCTCAGCTCTTCTCTATTTGCTGAAGGCACTGGGCATCCAGCCCATAACCTTGATGTCTTCTTTGACTCCTCACACTCGCTCACCTCCCACAGCCAATCTGTCACCAAATCTCATTTTTACCTTCAAACCTCTTGGAGACATATCCCCTTATCACTGCTTACACAGCTATGACCCTGGTGCAGGTCCTCATCCCCTCATGCCTCGATTATTGCAATAGCTGCTGGGGTGGGGGTCTCCCCTCCTCAAATCTCCATCCTCCACTCAGCTGCCAAGGTGATTTTCCTGAAGTGTAGGCATGACCTTGCTCCCCCCTTACCCCCTCTGCTAAATGTTGTCCTTTATTACCTCTAGGATCAAGCGTGAGTTCCTCTGACATCCGAGCTCTCCGTGGCCTGGCTCCTTCCTCTCTTTCCAGGGGTCCTGTGATCCATCTACACTGGCCTCCTTACAGCTCCTCAGATATGACGTGTCACCTCAGGCCTTTGTCTTGGCTGTCCCTCATGCCTGAAATGCTCTCCTACTTATTCACCGGCTTCCTTCCCAGCTCAGCCCAAATCCCACCTTCTATAGGAGGCATTTCCTGAGAGCCCCAGCAACTGATGCTTCCCACTCTCAGACTGCCTTCGACATGCCCAGTTATTCACCTGCTTTCTCCTCTGCAAGAATGTAAGCTTCCTGAGGGCAGGGACTATTTTGCCTGTCTTTTTATTTTTTGTTTTATATACTTTGAGGACAGTGCCTGTAGCTGCTTGTTGACTGACCGACCCAGCCAAATTGACCAATTTGATGCTCCATCTCCAGCCTGCACACCTTTACCCAAGCTGTGCTATAGGAATCCAAATGCTCACCTCCTCACCTCTACCTCCCCAAATTCCTAGCTCCCTTCAAGGCTCAGCTCAGTTTCTACTTCCCATAAAGTCTTCTTGATCTCCCCATAATTAGTGCCCTCCACCAGATATTTCTTTGTGGTGTTCTCTCTCTCTCTGTCTATATGTATGTATGTATGTACATACGTATATTTTGTATTGGCTGATCTGTGTACATGTATCTCCCCAGCAGAATGTGAGTGTAAGCAGGAGCAATCTCATCAGTCTCTGCAACTTCAGGCCCAGGATGAGGCTTAATAATTGAATTTCTTTAGAAGCTTCTCTCTCAGACCATGAGGCTTCCCCAGCCTCTCCCAAAGGGCAGCCACCTACCCCAGTTCTGAGGTTTTACCCCCTACCTGATTTGGGTTTGGGGTGTCCGAAATATCATTCATGCTCCGGCTCTGGGCATGACCTAAAGGAGAAGAGAAGGACTTCTTTAGCTGGAGGAGTTCCTCTAATCCTGGGGGCCCCACTGGCCTTTGGATCTTTGGTCAGAGTGGGGAGGTCCATCACCTCACCAATTTGCTTGCCACTTTTCCCTTTTGCTCCTTCTAGGAATAGGAATGAGGACTAGAGTGAATACAGTGGGTTGGCCACCAAGGGCACCTCCTGCTCAGCCCAGCGAGGTCAGGGGCAGTGGGTTAGCTATGCCTCTGGACTTGTGTTAATGCTGGACTCACTTAGGAGATGTAGCTCATAGAATAGGCATAGAATGTCAGAGGCAGGCATCTTAGGACATAGAATATGAAATGGGAGAGATGGAAGTGGCCTTAGAACATAAAGCACAGAATGTCAGAGCTAAGAGGTGTCTTAGAACATAGAACACAGAATGGGAGAGATGAAAGGGGCCCTAGAAC